>NW_011500423.1:12833-55779 GCF_000495115.2 Populus euphratica
GAAAGAGCAAAGAATTGCACAAATATATATATATCAGTTATTATAGGAAACAAAAAGAATTGACTTAAGTCACCGAGTACTATTATCCGTCATTTAACTAGGGTGAGAGAAACTAGCAAAAATCACTCAAAAAGAAACACAAAAACAATTTAAGAAAAAAAAATCAATCTTTATATACAAGATCACCCAATTCAATAGAGTCATTCTCAACTGAAAAATTATTAAAGTAAACTTTCAAATGATGTTTATTTACCTTGAAAACATTATCATTCTTTGGATTCTCGATATCACAGGCCCCATATGGATACACATGTTTCATAATAAAAGGACCGCTCCATCTTGATCTTAGTTTTCCAGGAAATAAATGCAGTCAAGAATTATAAAGTAAGACCTTTTTACCAATGTTGAATGTTTTTCTCAGTATTTTTTTGTCATGAAACTCTTTGATTCTTGCTTTATGAATTCTTGAATTTTCATATGCATCATTTCTTATTTCCTCAAGCTCATTTATTTGTAATTTTCACAGTTGACTAGCATCATCAAGATTTGAATTAAAAGTTTTAATAGCCCAATAAGTGTTATGTTCAA
The DNA here is from genome assembly GCF_000495115.2 of Populus euphratica. Lineage (NCBI taxonomy): Eukaryota > Viridiplantae > Streptophyta > Magnoliopsida > Malpighiales > Salicaceae > Populus > Populus euphratica. Next base: position 13,422 of record NW_011500423.1, read on the forward strand.
GTTCCACAAGCAAGTGACAAGGTTTCCATAGACTAGTTTATAAGGTAACATATTTAATGATGTTATATAAGCAGTTTGATAAGCCCAAAGTGCATCATTAACTCTTAAAGACCAGTCTTTCCTATTAGGGTTCACTATTTTCTCCAAGATCTGTTTGATCTTTCTATTATAAGCTCTATTTGTCCACTTTTTGAGGATGATAAGGGGTGGCAACTCTGTGGGTGATTCTATATTTCTTCGTTAAAGACTCGAATGACTTGTTGTAAAAATATGTTCCACCATCACTTATCATGGCTTGAGAGATTCCAAATCGACTCAAAATATTTTCTTTCAAAAACTTTATTACTATTTTGTGATCATTATTTTGACTTAGAATTGCCTCTATCCACTTTGAAACATAATTTACTATGAATAATATGTACAAGAAACCAAATAATGGAAGAAATAGACCCATGAAATATATACCCCAATAGTCAAAGATCTCAATGACAAGAATAGGATTTAAAAACATCATGTAAAATTTTGAAAAAAATCCCAACTTTTGATAATTTTCAAAAGTCTTGCAGAATGCATGTGAGTCCTTGAACATGGTGGGCAAGTAAAATCTACTTTGTAAGATTTTTGTAGTTGTCTTTCTTAATAAGAATGGCCCCCTACATGACTAAGAATAACAAAATTTAATAACATTACTTTCCTCCTTGTCAAGATAATATTTGAAAAAATAAGGGTCATCCCAATAAAAGTTCTTCACTTCCTTCAGGAACTTTCTTTTATCTTGGGTACTCCAATGAGCTGGCGATTGTCCTGAAATAAGAAAATTAACAATATTAGCAAACCAAGGTAATGTAGATACAGAAAGTAAAGATTCATCAGGAAAGTAGTCATTGATTGGTGTAATGTCAGTTTTTGAATCTATTATCAATCTTGACAAATGATCTGCGATAACATTTTTAGTGTCTTTCTTATCTTTGATTGTGATATCAAATTCTTAAAGTAACAAAATTAACCACACCAATCTAGCCTTATAATCTTTCTTAAAAAGAAGACATTTCAATGCTGCATGATCACTAAAAACAAAAACAGGTAAGCCAACAAGATAAAACCTGAATTTTTCACATGCAAATACTACTTTGAGTAATTATTTTTCAGTGGTGGGGTAATTCATTTGAGCACTATTTAAAGTTTACTTGCATAATAAATCACATAAGGTTTCTTATCTTTCCTTTGTCCTAAGACAGTACCTGCGACATAATCACTAGTGTCACACATTATTTCAAACGGTAATGACCAATTAGGAGGTATGATAGGAGCAGAAGTAAGCAAGTTTTTAAGTTTAACAAAGACTTCTTCACAATGTTCAGTCCATTCAAAAATATTATCCTTTGTTAGAAGGTTACTTAAGGGCTTAGATATTATGCTAAAATCTTTGATGAACCTTCTATAAAAACCAACATGTCCTAAGAATGATCTAACATCTTTAATAGATTTTGGTGTTGGCAAGTTAGCAATTAACTCGATTTTAGATTTGTCAACCTCAATTCTTTTTAATGAAATAATGTGACCAAGAACAATGTTGTTTGTTACCATAAAATGATATTTTTCCCAATTCAGTACAAGATTCTTCTCTTCATACCTACTCAAAACCTTTTTTAAGTTACTCAAACAATCATTAAATGAAATGCCAAAAATAAAAAAATCATCCATAAAAATCTCAAAAAAATGTTCAACCATATCGCTAAATATACTAAGCATGCATATATGAAATGTGGCTGGTGCATTACATAATCCAAAAGGCATCCTTTGATATGCAAAAGTACCAAAAGGACATGTGAAAGTAGTATTATCTTGATCTTCCAATACAATTTCAATTTGATTGTAACCTAAATAGCTATCTAGAAAATAATAAAATTCATGACCTGCAACTCTTTCTAGGATTTGGTCCATAAAAAGTTAAGGAAAATGATTTTTTCTAGTCATTGAATTAAGTTGCCTATAGTCAATGCACATGCACCAACCAATAATAGTCCTAGTTGGAATTAACTCATTTTTCTCATTTGTTATCATAATTGACATGACCAAAAGATTGATGTCTTCTCCCAAGTGTAGGAGTGTCGAACTAATAAATAACCCGGCAAGACCAGGGTCGAACCATAGAGAGGTTAATTGTACAAATTATAAACAACAATAATAGTAACAACAACAACAACAATAACAACAACTACAATAATAATAATAGTAAAAGAAGAAGTTGATGAGAACTTTGAGATAGAAGATTAACATAAGAATTAAACAATGATAACAATAAATGTCAAGGTTAGAAGATCCACTAATGGTATGTCAAACAAGTATAGTATAAACTCTTATTACTCAAATGGAAACCACACACAGAGAAGGTTCCAATTAGATTATAAATTGTTAACATGATTACATTAGTTATCTTATTCAAATAATGCTAATACTTGTAAATATTGTCAAGCATCCATGCTTATAACTTCTATTAACAACAAATCAAGTTCCTTTCATATCACAGGTGTAGGTTATACCATACAGTTAGACTATGAAAGTGTCAAGTATTTGTTGTACCAAGTGTTATACAATATAAATCTAGATTAACCATTGAACAAACAAAGTATTAAAAAGTGAACAAGATAATAAATATAAAACATGTTAGTATCAAATTAAGGTCCATGTTGAGTTTACACTATACTTATTCTTACACCATTAGTGTAACCTTTTCACCTTGACGTAATAAACTTAACTAAACATAATGAAAGAGAAAAACATAAATAAACAAGATAAGAACATAAATAAGATAAAAGTTAACAAAGTAAAGGAAAGAAAATGAAATGCATAAGTAAGATATTAATGAAAATAAAACTTAAGCATTACAAAAATACAAAGAGAGAAAACAAAAGCATGATCTTGCTCTGGAGACCAAGATGCTTAAATGCATGGCAAATGCCTCCTTTTATAGGCCAAAATTGAAAACTATTGATTTGAAGTCTAATTGATGAGTGGGTGGCCAACTCTTAACTTGGTGACAATCCTTATCTTCTATTGTCTTCCCAAAACATCATTGATATCGTTAGAATTGGAACCACTTAAAAACATGAAAGTTCTAGGAAATTGTCTTAGCTTTTTAGGAAAAAAATAGAGGTTATTTGAACTTTTAGAACTTTAGATATAGGCCAAACACTAAACAGTACATGGGCTATAGGACAGATTCGGACTTCTTTGTTGTTGCTATAATTTGAACTTGAAAATGGCATTTTTAAATCTTGAGCTCCATATGAAAGTTGTAGGCCTATATCTTACATTCCCATCCATATAAAGTAAACCTAAATCCGAGATCTATAGCTCCAGCTATCACCCAATTACCAAACAGTGTTCTGGTTTGGACTACACCAACATCTCTTTTCTAAGTTTGGCCATCTCTTTGTCTTTTCAATTTTAGTTCTTAAATTTATCAATCAATCCTTTCATTTATGTGATAGGCCTGCATTTAAAATGAACATTTACCACAAATTAAAGGTATCTTATATTATTAAATATGTTATTATAAAACATGATTTAGTTAAAGAGTTATTGATACTTCAAATGCAAAATGATGATATAACACCTTGATAAAAGTGCACTTTCAAGTACTAATCACACCCTTCAACCAACTTATTACTAGTTCCTAGTAATCAAAATGTTAAAATAGAAAAACAATTTGTAAATTTCACAAAACAAGGTATTCATCATTCAACTTTCATTAATCTATCCAGATAAACAAACTCTCATTAAATTTATATATCTGCTCAATACCTCTTAAACAAGATATTAATAAACCTTTCTTTTATGTTCAATATATCAACATATAGTTATGAGGCTTTTCTTGGAGGAAAACAAAATTTTTGTTCTAATATTTAAAGTTAACTTCCTTGGGTTGGGATTATTATTTTTTTCTTTTTTTCTTTTTTTAATATATATATATACATATAACTTAAAACACTATGCATCTTTAACCCATGTAACGAGCTTTCGGCTAATAACTCTCAGAGTAGTTGGTCTTAACACATTAGGTGTTGAAACACCCCTACGAGCTTAATAACTCGAGTTGCCGATACTGATACATAAATAGTGCAATGTTTGATTTTCTTAAGCTTTTGTCCTCAACCCATGTAACAAGCGTTGGGCCAATAGCTCCCAAGTTAGTTGATTTTAGGGTATTAGGTGTTAAAACACCTCTTCGAGCTTAATTGTTTAGGTTAGGGAGGCTGCGAAACCAAACTTATCTATATTTTTATTATCATTATTTTTTTTTTGCTTTTTTTTTTATTTTTTTTTTCAAATTATATACTATCCCTTTCCCTTAGTTGTTACCTTTAAAAAAAGGACATAAATAATGTAATAATCCAATGTACAACCCACAATCATATGTTAAAGTGAGTGCGTGAAAATTAAGGTTTAAGAATACATGTTAAATGAGTATATGAGCAGAATTAAGTGATAATAATACGAGAGTTTGTAAACCTGAATATTTCAAGAAGTATTATGATGGACCTTGTTAAGAATGGTTACTAAGATGCGTCTCAAGAGTCACTTTAACAAAAGAACTCCTTTACTATGTCATCCTAGTAACAATAATTTTACACATGCTTTATAAAATAGAAAACATAGTTGATTAATTTTTTTTGTCAACAACTACCCTCTCGCCCCAATCAAAACGAGACATTGTCCTCAATGTCCTAAAGTAGAAAGATAGAATATAGAAGACATCACCTGAAATAACGAATATTGATAAACCTGAAACACACTTAAACAAATATAAGAAACAATGAAACACAATAATAAAAGCAAACGATGTGAAGATTCAAATTTAATCTAAGCTTTTTACAGCTTTCCGTAGATGACCAATTTATACGACTCATAGAGGGATCAATTACAGGAATGAAAGATTGTAGTTGGTTAATTAGTTGTTTAGCAGTAGCAGCAAAGATTATGATTTGTTGTGCAGAAACTGTTAGAAATTCCTGTTCCACAACATGATTAAGAAACGACAATAACTTATCATAATAACGAAAAACAAATAAAAGTGAAAATAAAATAAAATAAAATATTTAATTTATACAATAACTTACCTCCCCGGCAACGGCGCCAAAAACTTGACACGATCAAAGAGTTGATGTCTTATCCCAAGTGCAGGAGTGTCAAAGTAAAATAACCCGGCAAGACCGGGGTCGAACCACAGGGAGGTGAATTATATAAATTACAAATAAAGAAAAAGATTTAAAGAGAATAATAACAGAAAAGGAGTTGAAGAAAGTTTTGGGATGTGATATTGATGTAAGGATTAAACAATAACAAAACATATGTCAAGGTTATAGGATTCACTAATGGTATTTCAAATAAATATAATATAAACTCTTTTTATTACTCAACTAGAAACCACACACAAAGGAGGTTCTAATCGAATGATTTCTCGTTATTAGCTCATTATAAATTACTAACATGATCATATTAATTATCTTATATAAGTAATACCATACTTATAAATATCATCAAGCATTCATGTTGCTAGTTTATGATAACAACAAATCAAGTTTCTATCATAATAACGATTTCGGCCGAAAACTATGAAAGATCAAGCATTTGATGTACCAAATATTATACAACACAAATCTAAATTAAACATTTAATAAGCAAGGTATTAAGAATTAGTAAGATAAAAAGATAAAACATGTTAATAACAATCTTTCTTGGATATAAACATTTAAAGCTCATGTTGAGTTTATATTATACCTATTCTAACACCATTAGAGAAACCTTTTCACCTTGACATACTATTCTAACACCATTAGAAAAACCTTTTCACCTTGACATAATTAACTTAGCTAAACATTAAGAAGGAGAAAAACACAAATAAACAATATAAGAACATAAACATAATATAAGTTAACTAAGTATAGGAAAGGAAATGAAAGAGCATAAACAAGAGATTACTATAGCATAAAAGAAAACTTGAACATTACAAAGATGTAGAGAGAAAGCAAGAAGATAACTTTGATCTGAAAATTAATATGACTAAATACATGGACAATACCTCCTTTTATAGGCTAAGTTTCAGAACTATTGATTGATTGAAGAATTGGTGGGCATCCATTGATTTGGTGGCTGGTTTTTGACATTAATGGCTGCTGGTTTTTTGATATTGTGGGCTGATTTTTGATATTGTTGGCTGGCCAAAACGTCATTGCTCACATCAGAATTATAGCCAACTGAATTGTGGAATCTGTGGGCAATTGTCTCAGCTTTCCATAAAAAAAAACCAGAGCTCATTTGGACTTCTAGAACTCAAGATATGAGCCAAAAACCGAATAGTGCTTGAGCTGCAGGACAGCTTCCGACGTCTTCGTTGTTGCTAAGATTTGGGCTTGAAAACGGCAGAACTTAGTCTTTGACTTCATATGAAAGTTGTAGGTCTATGTCTTACCTTTCCATCGATATAAAATGGACCTAAATCTGATATCTACAGCTCCAGATATGATCAAATTACTGAACGGTGTTCGAGTTTGGAATGCACCAGCAACACTTTGCTAAGTTTGGCCTTCTTTTTATCCTTTCAATTTCAATCCTTAAACTCATCAATCAATCCTTTTATTTATGTGATAGACCTGCATTTAGGATGAACATTTACCATGAATTAAAGGTATATTATATTTTTAGACTTGCTAATATAAAACATGCTTTTGTTAGGGAATTTAATGATACTTTAGGTGCAATATGATGACATAAATCCTTAATGAGAATGCACTTTTAAGTACTAATCAATAACCATTAACATTTAACAGACCTATGGGTTTATGGTGAATATGCAGTTAGGCCCAAGAAGAGATATGAAAGATCTCTTCCAATGTGCCCAGGCCACCTGGTAAGGTGATTAGTACTTAAAAGTGCATTTTTATCATGGTTTTATATCATCATTTTGCACTTGAAGTATCAATAACTCCTTAACTAAAATATATTTTATAATAATGTATCTAATAATATAAGATACCTATAATTTGTGGTAAATGTCTATTTTTAATGCAGGCCTATCACATAAATGAAATGATTGATTGATGACTTGAAGAACTTAAATTGCAAGGATAAAGAGATGGTCAAACTTAGAGAAGAGATATCGGTGCAATCCAAACCGGAACACTGTTCGGTAATTGGGTCATATCTGGAGCTACAGATCTCAGATTTAGTTCCAATTTATATGGATGGAAAGGTAAGACATAGGCCTAAAACTTTCATATGGAGCCCAAGATCTAAAAAGAGTTCATGGTATTCCTTAAAAGAAGGCAAGGTTGGACAATCATTGGTTAAATGTTCATTTGTTTCACAGATTTAACACGCAATATCTTAAATAGATTTTAATTGACCACTATTTTTTAATTCTAGAGCCTCGACTTTTCTAGTTAAAAATGCAAACTTGGCTTGGAGGTCATGATCTTTCCTAAGGTTGTACATACCTCCACTAGATATATGAGGTTGAGTTAAATTTGATACCTCATACGTGCCTGTAGTGTCTTAATTTTGAGCATTTTTAGCTAGCAAGTCTAGATACTCCATTGCTTCATGAGGGTCTTTATCTTCAAAGGTTTCATTGCACATTAATTCAACCATTTATCTATCTTTAGGTGTTAAGCCTTCATAAAAATATGAAACCAATCTTCATATCTCAAAACCATGATGAGGGCAAGTACTAAGCAAGTCTCGATACCTATCACAACAATGATAAAATGTTTCTCCTAGTTTTTGAGTGAAAGTGGTGATTTGTCTTTTGAAAGAGTTTGCTCTATGAGATGGGAAAAACTTCTTTAAAAATTGTTGTTGCATTTCATCCCAAGCACTAATGGATCCAAGTCTCAAATTTTGAAGCCATGTTTTAGCTTTATCTTTTAATGAAAAAAGAAAAAAGCTTTAATTTGATGGCGTCTATACTATAATTTGAATCATTATATGTGTTGCAGACCTCCTCAAATTCCTTAAATGCAAGTATGGATTTTCCAAATCTAAGCCATGAAAAGAAGGTAAAAATTGAATAATATCTGGTTTCAAATTAAAATGAGATGTATCGGGAGGAAAAACTATGCATGATGGTGCACTTGTTCTTGTGGAATTCATGTGGTCTCTAAGTGTTCTAATACAGTTATTTTCATTATTCTCATTATGAAGTGATTCATTATCTTCTTCAGCCATATTTTATATTTTTTGCCCAAAACATCATTGATAACATTTGAATTTGAACCAGAACTCCACATAAAAGTTGTATAAAATTATCTCAGCTTTCCAGGAAAAAAAAATAAAGGTCATTGCTTAGTACTTAAAAGTGCATTTTTATCATAGTTTTATATCATCATTTTGCACTTCAAGTATCAATAACTCCTTAACTAAAGCATGTTTTATAATAATATATCTAATAATATAAGATACTTTAAATTTGTGGTAAATGTTCATTTTAAATTCAGGCCTATCACATAAATGAAAGGATTGATTGATGACTGTAAGAACTTAAATTGCAAGGGCAAAGAGATGACCAAAATTAGAAAAGAGATGTCGGTTCAATCCAAACCGGAACACTGTTCGGTAATTGGGTCATATCTGGAGCTATAGATCTCAGATTTAGGTCCACTTTATATGGATGAAAAGGTAAGACATAGGCCTACAACTTTCATAGAGCCCAAGATCTAAAAAGGCCATTTTCAAGTCCAAATTATTGCAACAACAAAGAAGCCCGAAGCTGTCCTCCAGCCCGAGCACTATTCAGTATTTTGGCCATATCTGGAGTTCTAGAAGTCTAAATGAGCTGAATTTTTTACACAAGAAAGCTGAGACAATTGCCTACAACTTTCATGCTTTCGAGTGGCTCCAATGTTGATGTTATCAACGACATTTTGGGTAGATAAGAGAAGATAAGGATTGTCACCAAGTCAAGAGTTGGCTATCCACTCATCAATTAGTCATCAAATCAATAGTTCCCAATTTTGACCTATAAAAGGAGGCATTTGCCATGCATTTAGGCATCTTGATTTCCATATCAAGATCATGCTCTTCTTTTCTCTCATTGTATTTTTTGTATTGCTTATGCTTTGCTTTCATTAATATCAAGTTTATGTCTTTCATTTCCTTTCATTTTCTTAGTTAACTTTTATCTTATTTATGTTCTTATTTTGTTTATTTATTTTTCTTTCTTTCATTATGTATCTTATTTATGTTTTTATTTTGTTTATTTATTTTTCTTTCTTTCATTATGTCTAGCTAAGTTTATTATGTCAAGGTGAAAAGGCTACACTAATGGTGTAAGAATAAGTATAGTGTAAACTTAATATGGACTTTAATGTTTGATACTAACATGTTTTGTATTTGTTATCTTGTTCACTCTTTAATACTTTGCTTGTTAAATGACTAATCTATATTTTTTATCTTGTTCACTCTTTAATACTTTGCTTGTTAAATGACTAATCTTGATTTATGTTATATAACACTTGGTACAACAAAAACTTGGTACTCTCATAGCCCATACTGTATGGTATAACCAACACCTGAGCTATGAAAGGAACTTGATTTGTTGTTAACATAAGTTATAATCATGAATGCTTGACGAGATTTACAAGTATAAGCATTAATCGAATAAGATGACTAATGTAATCATGTTAACAATCTATAATTAGATTGGAACCTCCTTTGTGTGTGGTTTTCAATTGAATAATAAGAGTTTATACTATACTTGTTTGACATACCATTAGTGGAACCTCTAACCTTGACATTTGTTATTATCATTGTTTAATCATTACGTTAATATTACATCTCAAAGTTCTCATCTTCTTTATTATTATTATTATTATTAGTAGTAGTAGTAGTAGTAGTAGTAGTAGTACTACTACTACTACTACTACTACTATTATTATTATTACTATTATTATTGTTGTTATTACTATTATTGTTGTTGTTGTTGTTGTTGTTGTTGTTGTTGTTGTTATTACTATTGTCGTTTATAATTATTACAATTAACCTCTCTATGGTTCGACCCCAGTCTTGCCGGGTTATTTATTACTTCGACACTTCTGCACTTGGGAGAAGACATCAATCCTTCAATCGTGTCAAGTTTTTGGCGCCGTTTCCAGGTAGGTAAGTTTTGTATAAATTATAATATTTATTTTATTTTCACTTTTCACTTTTCTTGTATATAACTTTGTTTCTTTTCTCTTGTTTTTTTCTTTTTTTTGTTTTCTTCTTCCTTTTATTCTATTCCTACATGTGCATGAGAGTGTGGTCATGTACATCAAGTGGTAGACTTTGTAGGGTATCCTCATCATTTTCAGAAAATATGGCCGAAGAAGATAATCAATCACTTCATAATGAGAATAATGAGAATAACCATGCTAGAACACTTAGAGACCACATGAATCCCAAAAGAACAAGTGCACCATCATGCATAGTTTTTCCTCCCGATGCATCTCATTTTAATTTTAAGTCAGGCATTATTCAACTTTTACCTTCTTTTCATGGCTTAGAATTGCAAAATCCATACTTGTATTTAAGGGAATTTGAGGAGGTCTGCAACACATATAATAATTTAAATTATAGCATGGACACCATCAGATTAAAGCTTTTTCCTTTTTCATTAAAAGATAAAGCTAAAACATGGCTACAAAATTTGAGACCAGGATCCATTCGTGCTTGGGATGAAATGCAACAACAATTTTTAAACAAGTTTTTCTCATCTCATCGAACAAACTCTTTCAAAAGACAAATCACCACTTTCACTCAAAAACCAGGAGAAACATTTTACCAATGTTGGGATAGGTATCGAGACTTGCTTAGTACTTGTCCTCATCATGGTTTTGAAACATGGAGATTGGTTTCACATTTTTATGAAGGGTTAACACCTAGAGATAGGCAAATGGTTGAATTGATGTGCAATGGAACTTTTGAAGATAAAGACCCTGATGAAGCAATAGAGTACTTAGACTTGTTAGCTGAAAATGCTCAAAATTGGGACATCGCGGGTACTTATGATGCACCGAGTAAAACTCAACCTCATACATCTAGTGGAGGTATGTATAACCTTAGGGAAGATCATGACCTCTAAGCTAAGTTTGCATCTTTAGCTAGAAAAGTCGACGCATTAGAATTGAAAAGGAGTGGTCAATTAAAATTTGTTGAAAACATTGTGTGTCAAATATGTGAAACAAATGAATACTTAACCAATAATTGTCCAACCTTGCCTTCTTTTAAGGAATGTCTCCATGAATAAGCCCATGCTTTAAACAGTTTCGAAAGGCCCAATCATAACCCATATTTGCAAACATACAATTCTGGTTGGAGAAATCACCCAAATTTGTATGCATTCATTGAAAAGCAAGAGACAATCAACACTCAACTTGCTCAAAGCATAATAGATTTTAAAGATACTCTTGCAAAATTCACATCTACTCTCAGTTTCCAAGAGAAAGGTAAGTTTCTATCTCAACCACAGCAAAATCCCAAGGGGTAATACAATGCAAATGCAAGTAGTTCCAGAAGCCAACACATGGATCAAGTCAAATCAGTCACTACTCTGCGCAGTGGTAAGGTTATTGAAAAACCCTCTCTTGAACCTTATGAGAAAGATGATGAGTCAATCTCTAAGGGTAAGGAAGGGGTTGAATCTGAAAATTGCAAAAAAAAAACTGATTCTCCACCAGCACTTCCATTTCCTCAAGCCATGACCAAACAAAGGAAAGTCAATCACAACTCTGAAATTTTTGAAACTTTCAAACAGGTAAGAATCAATATACCTTTGCCGGATGCTATTAAACAGATTTCTTCCTATGCTAAATTTTTGAAAGATCTATGCATTGTGAAGAGGAAACTGAATGTGAAAAAGAAAGCCTTTCTAGACGAACAAGTGCTATTCTTCAAAACAATAATGCTTTGAAATACAAAGACCCTGGTTGTCCTACAATTTCTTAATTTATTGAAGAGCATAAAATTGAAAGAGCCTTACTTGATCTCGGTGCTAGTGTGAATTTACTTCCATATTCAGTTTTTCATAGTCTTAATCTAGGTGAGTTAAAACCAACTTCTATAACTCTTTTACTTGCCGATAGATCTATAAAACTGCCTAGAGGAATAATTGAAGATGTGTTAGTACAAGTCGATAAATTCATTTATCCTGTGGATTTCATTGTCTTGGACACACAACCTGTTGAAGTATGTAATTCATTTCCTGTTATTTTAGGAAGTCCATTTCTTGCAACTTCTAATGCATTGATTAATTGTAGGAATGGACTGATGAAGCTATCATTTGGAAACATGACATTGGAGATGAATATTTTCAACATTTGCAAGCAACCTGGAGATGATAATGATTTACAAGAAGTAGATCATATTGACGAATTAGTTTATGATCAACTTGAACCTACTTTAAGTAAAAATGAGTTGAATGAATCTGAAGATTTGCAAATGATTTATTCTAAGGAAGAAATCATGGATGAAACAAGCACCAAAAATGTTGATTCGACATCTGACATCACACCAATCGATGATTACTTTCCTAACAAATCCTTACTTTCTCTTAGTCCAATGCCTTGGTGTGATAAAAATATCAATTTTCTTGCTTTAAGAGATTTGCCAGCTGATTGGAGTACCCAAGACAAAGAAAAGTTTTTGAACGAAGTGAAGAACTTTTATTGTGATGACCCTAACTTATTTAAATATTGTCCTGATCAAATATTTCAAAGATTCATTCCCGACAATGAGGTAAGTAGTGTCATTAAACTTTGTCATTCTGAAGCATGTGGAACTTATTTCTCGTCAAAAAAGACAGTTACAAAAATCTTTCAAAATGGATTTTATTGGCCCACCATGTTCAAGGACACACATGCATTCTGCAAAACTTGTGAAAATTGTCAAAAAGTTGACACTGGTCAAAAAGTTTTGTTTTATAATTCTCAACTCTATTCATTCCCTAGAGAGCTAAGATCAAGATGGAACAATACTTATGGGGCTTGTGATATTGAGAATTCAATGAATGACAATGTTTTTAAGGAAAATAAATCAACTGGTTTGAATGATCTTGTAGATAAAGGTTGATTATTTTGTTTTTCTTACATTGTTTTTATGTTTCTTTTTGAGTGATTTTTGCTAGTTTCTCTCACTCCGGTCAAATGGCAAACAACGGTACTCCGTGACTTAAGTCGGTTCTTTCAGTTTCCCATAATAACTGATATTTGTGTATATATTTATGCAATTCTTTGAATCTCTCTTCCAAATCTCATTTGAAAATGGACACTAATCTTGAAAAATTAAAAAAGTATTTTCCCGCTCTGCCTCAGAATGCGATTACAAAAATTTACCGTGCTAGATGTGTAAGATTGAGATTGTTAATGAATCATGGAATTCCTGAAGATATTCGTTGGTTGATTGAAGCAAAGGTCCAATTATCAGGTGAGTCCTTTAACTCCTTCATTTCACACATGCCTAGAACAGGTAAAAGCACTTTTGCAAAGAAACATTGTGCAAAATGACTGAAAGTCTGTCATCGATGTGCTAGATGGACTTGTAATGCACAATGTCGTTCTTTAGGAATGGTATCTATAAATCGTGAATATAAAATACAATTCATTAAGGATGACCTGAGTAAGGAGTCTTTAGATAATCTTCTATTGACTCTTAAGACGCATCCTAGTGGAGATGTGCATCGTGCAATTCATGATTTATGGCCACTATTTCATAAAGAACATGATCGACTTAGTCTTGGGAATCTGACTAAAAAAGACCCTGTTTGCTAGTTTTTAATAAAATTGGATGGGAAGCCTATCCCTGACCCATAGAGGGCGTTTAAGCCGTTCTTGGACGTAAAACCAAGGGAAGATATGAGCTACAATCACAACTACCTGTACATACACATGCTTTTTCAAAAGAAAATAAATAAATAAATAAATAGAGAGAGAGAGAGAGTGTGAGACTCTAGTTGGCCTACACATAAGTGGTATGATTACCCTTTTAATTTCTCATCTATAAAATCCTCTCTTCCTTCCCTTCATTTCAACTCAACCCATACATTCATCAAATATAAAAGTGTGTAGAAATGGCAAGTTCCTCAAGTCATCATATAAGAAATATTTGTGTTTTCGGTGGATCTAGTCCTGGGAAAGAAAAGGAGTTTTTAGAATCAGCAAATCATCTTGGTCAAGTGCTAGTTGGGAGAAAGATTCATTTAGTGTATGGGGGAGGCAGTCTTAGGTTAATGGGAGGTGTGTCAATAACTGCATTTTTAGGAGGTAGTCAAGTTTTGGGGGTCGTCCCCGAAGCTTTAGCACAAGGGGACATCATTGGAAAAACAATTGGAGAGGAACTTCAGGTCTCTACAATGTCAGCTCGAATGAATGCAATGTTTAACCATGCCGATGCCTTTATTGCTTTACCAGATGGTCTAGGCACATTGGAAGAGATCTTTTATATTTCCTCTTGGGCTCAACTGCACATTCACCATAAACCCATAGGTTTGTTAAATGTTAATGGTTATTATGATAAGTTGTTGTCTTTTCTTGATCATGCTGTGGAACAGGAATTTCTAACATCTTCTACACGACAAATCATAATCTCTGTTGCTACTGCTGAACAATTGATTGACCAACTATAATTTTTCATTCCTGTAATTGATCCTTCCATGAGTCGCATAAATTGGTTAACTAAGAAAAGCTATAAAAAGTTTAGATTGGATTTGAGCCTTCATTTGTGAATCTTTGTGTCTTTTGGTTTTATTATTGTGTTTTGTTGTTACTTTTATTTGTTTCCGTGTGTTTCAGGTTTGTCAGTATTCGTTATTTCAGGTGATATCTTCTATACTCTATCTTTCTACCTCTAAACATTGAGGACAATGTTTGTTTTAGTTGGGGGGAGAGGGTAGTAGCTAAAAAAAAAAATTGTGTTTTCTATTTCATAAAGCATGTGCAAAATTATTGTTACTATGATGGTAGAGGAAGGAGAACTTTTATGACTCTTGAGACGCATCTTAGTAACCATTCTTAATAAGGTCTATCATAATACTTCTTAACTAAAGCATGTTTTATAATAATATATCTAATAATATAAGATACCTTTAATTTGTGGTAAATGTTCATTTTAAATACAGGCCTATCACATAAATGAAAGGATTGATTGATGACTTTAAGAACTTAAATTGCAAGGGCAAAGAGATAACCAAAATTAGAAAAGAGATGTCGGTGCAATCCAAACCGGAACATTGTTCGGTAATTGGGTCATATCTGGAGCTATAGATCTCAGATTTAGGTCCACTTTATATGGATGAAAAGGTAAGACATAGGTCTACAACTTTCATAAAGCCCAAGATCTAAAAAGGTCATTTTCAAGTCCAAATTATTGCAACAACAAAGAAGCCCAAAGTTGTCCTCCAGCCCAAGCACTATTCAGTATTTTGGCCATATCTGGAGTTCTAGAAGTCCAAATGAGCTGAAATTTTTAACAAGAAAGCTGAGACAATTGCCTACAACTTTCATGTTTTTGAGTGGCTCCAATTTTGACGTTATCAATGACGTTTTGGGCAGATAAGAGAAGATAAGGATTGTCACCAAGTCAAGAGTTGGCTACCCACTCATCAATTAGTCATCAAATCAATAGTTCCCAATTTTGGCCTATAAAAGGAGGCATTTGTCATGCATTTAGGCATCTTGGTTTCCAGATCAAAATCATGCTCTTCTTTTCTCTTTTGTATTTTTTGTATTGCTTATGCTTTGTTTTCATTAATATCAAGTTTATGTCTTTCATTTCCTTTCATTTTCTTAGTTAACTTTTATCTTATTTATGTTCTTATTTTGTTTATCTATTTTGCTTTCTTTCATTATCTTATTTATGTTTTTATTTTGTTTATTTATTTTTCTTTCTTTCATTATGTCTAGCTAAGTTTATTATGTCAAGGTGAAAAGGCTACACTAATGGTGTAAGAATAAGTATAGTGTAAACTTAATATGGACTTTAATGTTTGATACTAACATGTTTTATATTTGTTATCTTGTTCACTCTTTAATACTTTGCTTGTTAAATGATTAATCTTGATTTATGTTGTATAACACTTGGTACAACAAATACTTGGTACTCTCATAGCCCATACTGTATGGTATAACCAATACTTGAGCTATGAAAGGAACTTGATTTGTTGTTAATATAAGTTATAATCATGAATGCTTGACGAGATTTACAAGTATTAGCATTAATCAAATAAGATGACTAATGTAATCATGTTAACAATCTCTAATCAGATTGGAACCTCCTTTGTGTGTTGTTTCCAATTGAATAATAAGAGTTTATACTATACTTATTTGACATACCATTAGTGGATCCTCTAACCTTGATATTTATTATTATCATTGTTTAATCCTTACATTAGTATTTCATCTCAAAGTTCTCATCTTCTTCTCCTTCTTTTTCTTTATTATTATTGTTGTTGTTGTTGTTATTGTTATTAGTATTATTATTGTTATTGTTGTTATTGTTGTTGTTGTTGTTGTTGTTGTTGTTGTTGTTATTGTTGTTGTATTATTGTTATTTATAATTTGTACATTTAACCTCACTGTGGTTCAACCCCGGTCTTGCCGGGTTATTTATTACTTCGACACTCCTACACTTAGAAAAAGACATCAATCTTTTAGTCATGTCATTCTACATCTCAAATTTGAGCAAGACCACTTTCCTTGGTTAGCTAACATCCAAATCTACAATTTCTATAAAGAACGCTATTTTAATTCCTTCATCCTCCTATCTGAAATCTCACCAAAAGTCAGGAGATAAGTCTGTCAAGATTCGTCTCCCCCTTCCCTTTACATAATATTTTCATAAACTACATACCACACATGAATTAACTTAATTTTAACAATAAGTATTTTTTTTCCCAATTCATATTTAAGAACCCTAACCTATAATTCAATATCAAGGCATCAGTTCATTATTGAATTTAAAATGGATTTTTAAGATCATGTTTAAAATACCTTACCCAGTACGAATTAAGATTTTAATCTTCAACCAATTGAAGATTTTCAACTCCCTCCTTTCCTTTCTTCTTATTTAATTTCTTATTAATCTCTTGCTCACAAGTGTTTATCCCATCTATAAACCCTTATTCTTGGATGGGTTCTTGAAGTTTTAGTGTCTCTCTCTCTTGATTTTTTCAAGAATGGGTATAAAGCTCTATATTTTCTCTCCTTATCGTTCCTACTAATTTTTTGTGAGGAGAGAGTATTTATACTTTATAATTTTTTTTATTTTTATTTAGGCTCTATTTCCTTTAAGTGTATTATTCTCTGCTTATTATAATATCTCGAATTATTTTGCCTGGAAATTATATTCAGAAATTTCTAAATTCTTGTCTTTTATTTAACCATGCGCATGAATTTCCTCCCTTTTATTTCTCATCTAGTTAGTTTTTAATTTAAGCAACCTTTATTATATATATATTCCTGAGGTTTACAGGAATGGAGGTTGATAAAGGAAGAAGGAACGGTTATTAATAATTGAACAAGGAAAAGATTCTAGTAAAAATCAAAAGGGAGAAGTGAACAAAATATGAATGCATGTTACCTTTTTAATTGTTACATATTCATGTTGTTATATTTATTGTGATATTTATGTTTTAATAATATGTATTTTGTTCAAGATCATCGCATGCACAACAAAAATAAATCCTAACTTATGTTCCCTTCTTGTAATATAGGTTCTAGGAAGTATACCCTTATATTTTGTAAACATGTAAATGTTTGTATAACTTAATTTCTATAATTGATGTTTAAAATTGATGAAATGAACTTAATTATGTAGTTCATTTAACCATATTTCATGTCTGTGTATTTATATTTTTATCTATCCATAATGATATTTTGTTATAATATATATAATAAATATTGTGGTTGATAGGTGTGATATTATTTGTGAAATTGAAACCCAGGATGATTGGGTCAGGTTTGAGTTAGGAGATGTGAGTTTTCAAAAGTGTAAACAGCTTACAGATCGATTACTTAAGACCTTCTGGTTAGGGGGGAATTTGTCAAAATTTTAATAGATTTTAATACAAAGACCATAAATATATATAAAAAAAATTAATTACTATGTTTTTTTTTTGGTTGACATGAAATTATTTTTTTTCTTCCGAAATGAGGAATGTTACAATGTCAAAGCAAATACCTATACATTTAATATAGCAGATTCTTTCTCTTGACAGTTATGGTATACAAATTTATTCTTTTCTTGATTATGATATACTAATTGTAGGATATAAGTTTATGAATGTATATATGATAAGTTAGTTGTTTCTAATGGTTAAAGATTAACTTGTACTTTCCTTTTATATTCTTTCATTTTTTAGATTGTAAATTATATCTGTATAATGAGAAATTCTCAATGAAAAGATATATGTTATTCAAAATACTCTAAATTATTGTAGAGCAATTGTACGATGAATCAAAAAAATTTAATAATAAATTTCTATTTTTTTCAGGTTATTTGTTGAAAATTAAAGTAGTGAAGTTTTACAATAGGTTTGATTTTTGGGAGTCTTAAAAGCAAGAATGGCATCATTATGAACTTTAAATTTTGGTTTCATAGTATGGAATTGCTGAAAAAGTCTTAAAATATGAATCTACAGTAAATAGTTATGATAGCTTTTTTTTATGGTTTGGCATTTTTGTCATTAGACCATCCTCATTCTACTAAAATAATAATAAGAAGAAGAAAAAGAAGAAAAAGAACGTATTGGCGCTATCTTTAAGGCAACAACCCTTCTTCTGGTGGTCCAGTTCTTCTTTAGAAAGCACTAATTAACCAACAATACAAAAGTTTCGGGACCAGTTTTCTGCTCGTCTCTTCCCCCTATCTAGATAATCCCCAGCAAATGCTTTAGATGATTTAATTTTATCCCACTTGTTTATCATCTCTCACTTTCTCTTGCTTTTTGCAGGCACATATTAAAATCCTTAAATTCCAATGTCTCATCTTATCTTACACTTCAAAGATATGGTTAAGAACTTGAGTATATAATCTTGAAAAATTTGATAAATCGAGTGGTTAAATGGTGGCAATTAATATCATGGACGATGAGAAGACCGATTAGTTCCTTTCTTTTAGAGCAGCTCAGAATTATTTGCATCTGCAGGTATCAATGGTTGAGATTGAGTTTTTTTTTTTTTTGGTAGAGATAAGTATTTGAAATTGAGTTTTAATTTATTTTTTTAATTTGAAGAAAAAAATTTCTTCAAATTAATATTTTTTTAATATTTTTGAATTATTTTGATGTTGAAAATAAATTTTAAAAAATAAAAAATATATTTTTAATATATTTTTAAATAAAAAATACTTTAAAAAATATTTGTTAACACATTACTATATACACCATAATATATTTTTGCACTGTACCAATAATAAATAAGATGGATGAGGGACAAACAGGATCAATTAGCAAATTGGAAGAAGAAATGGAAAGCCTTTGACACCAAAATCCTCTGTTAGGACCAGAGTTAGAGCAACCTGAGCACGAGCTGAGTTAGGCAATTAGTCTAGAGTACCGGTTGTTAATTCAATTTGTTTAGTCTGAGAACTTGGTTCAAGGAATCAACTTGTACCTTAAAAAGCTCATTTCTGTTCCATTTTAGGATTTACTGGTTACTGTCTTGCGTATCCTGCTACCTTACTTTTTATTTTAATAAAAACAATCATCAAAAACTAAAATTAAAAAATATTAAATTTGACTGTAACGCCAAATTTAAAATAATTAAGTATGATTATAACATCAAACTCAATAATAATATTTATAATATTAATAATAATATTTAACTTATTTATTAAAAATTTTATTTTTTAATCTTTCAAAAAAATTATGATTTTTTTTATAGTAATAATAGTTTTTTAATATTTATTAATCATAATAATAAAAAAAAAAATTATATACTTCAATATCGATAATAATTTTTTAAAAAATTATTAATTATTTTATTAATAATATTAATTATAATAAAAATAATAATATTTATAACACAAATAATAATATTTTTTATATTAATACTTTTAATTATAATAAAAATAATAAATAAATGATGTAAATCAAAAATTTATTGAGAGTTCCATCAACTTTAATATGATAATATTAGAGAAAAAATAAAAAAAATAATTTTTTTTAAAAAAATTTTGAAACACAAAAAAAAACATGTCATAAAAAAATTCAAAATAACCTCAAATAAAAAAATTATGATCACCTAACTTTTAACCAATATAAAAAAACTCTCATCAATTTATTTTTTCTTTATTATATAAAAAAATTATTTAAAAGAAAAAAAATTAAAAAAATTACTGATGGGTCCTTCTAGGAACAGGACCATGTTGATGGATCCTCGTAGCAAGAGCTAATACTGATAGTAATAATAAAATTAAAAATATCTTAAAATATTTTAAAAATATATATATTAAGATAATATTTTTTTATTTTTTAAAATCTATTTTTTATATAATCACATCAAAATAATATAAAAAAAATCTTAATATAAATTAAGGAAGAAAAATGAATTTGAAGTAAGGAAAAAAATAAAATAATAATAATAACAACAACAACAATAATTGATTCTATGTTTTTTCTATAGCAATAATATTTATTTTAATATTTATAATATTAATAATAATATTTAACTTATTTGTTCAATTTCTTATATTTTTTAATCTTTTAAAAACAAATAGTAATAATGTTTTCTTAGAATATGGTAATTACAATAACAATAATAAAAATAGTAATAATAATTATTAATTTTACTTTTCAAATCAAATATATTATTATTTTTAAATATTAATAATATTTTCTAGAAATTTATTAATTATTATATGAATAATATTAATTATAATAAATTATAATATTTATAATAAAATTATAGTATTTTTAATATTAATTATAATAAAAATCATAATATTTATATCACAAATAATAATATTTTTAATATTAATATTTTTAATTATAATAAAAATAATAATATTTAAAATATAAATAATAATATTTATCCTATCAATAATAATATTTAACTTGTATCGTAAAAGTTTTGATAGTAATAATTTTCTAAAAAAAATTATTAATAATAATTATAACAATAATAATAATAATAATAATTAATATTATTTATTTTTTTATGTTTCTTCTTTGCAAGGTCAGTCGCCCGTGTCTCCAGACCTAAGGTGTCGGTTAGACGAGACCTCAGCATGCGAGTCTGCACCCAATGCCTAGATCTGCAGAGTTAGACACACGAGTTCATAGACCCAAGACCTGCTCGTCTGTATCTGCAACGCGTGGGTTTGCAGATCCGTGCACACGGGCCTGTAAACCCGCTTGTCAGGTCTTTAACGAGGCGTGTGGTTTTACTTAGTGCTGAGGGCATGGCAACCCCAATGTTTGATGTCTGCAGACTGGTGCTGGTACCAGGAGTGCGAGTTGGCCCTAGGGCCAGGTGTTTATTTCCTGGGCTGCTACTAAGGGCGCGAATCTGACCCTATCATCTTGGTTTGAAGCTAAATGCCAGGTATCTATAGTCTGGGTCGTGAGGCCTCATGAAAATCTGAACGAATTATTTTTTTTCCAATCAAAAAGTCAACCCTCCTCCCTTTGAAACTCTTTATGACAAGAAGAGCCTTATCACAGTGTTTTTAGTAAAGAAGAAGCTCAAACAGTACAGTTCATATTCAATAATAATTCACGTTACTGTACCGAACAATGCAAACAATGCAATTCATTTCACGCTACACTAAAACACTGATTCTTTTAGGTATATTTAATTTTGTCTGAATAATGCTGCTCAGAATTCCCTACGTTACAGGGTTTTGCATTTTCGTCTGGACGAAGTGTGTGTGATATTTGGTGCAGAAGTGTCAAAAATCTATACATCAAGACAAAAAAAAAAAAAAAGGCTCGATTTTGCTCTTTGAAAATCCCAGAATACAGTAAGAAATTGACAAATCCCCAACATGGGAAGAGTTACAAAACTCTGTTGTGTGGAATACAATCTCATTTGACAAGCCATAGCCACAAAAAATTACAAGCTCCGAAAGGAAACAAATTACAAGCCACTCAGGTTAACTCAAAATTCAGTCAATGGCACCTCCCCACTCTGAAATCTTTTTTGCTATTAACAAATTTCACACCAAAAGCCGATTGCACGCATGATCTAAATTCAATGATTAGTATTCTCTAGTTCTGAAAATATCTTTCACTGTCATTGATGAACGCTGTGGTCAGTGGGGGAGCAAGGTACAAATGGTACAAAACCCCGGCCACCAAAAACAGGTCGCATGAAGCTATTATCAAATTTTCTCCAATAGTGGTGGACTGTGTGAGAAGGGGTGCTCAAGAGCATCCTTAAGCTGGTTCGACGGGGCACATTGTGGCTGGTCTGGTTGTCCTCTGAATCCTGTCTATTGAGCAGTGGCACAGCAAAGGATTTAGGACTAGATGGTTCAGAAGACAACATGCTGGCAGTGTGTTTTTGTGATGGAAGCAAGATCCTCACTAGTGGTTTAGTCATCAATCCAAACACCTGCATGGATCCAACAGTTCACTGCATCAGTCTTGTTTTTGAAACTAACCTTTGATTAGCTCAGTTTCCTGGTAGCGGATTGGAAATTAGAAGAATCATACGCGAAAACGAAAAGTGCATAATATAAACATTGTTGAGTCCCTATGCTACAGTATCTAGTTCAAGCCATTGACTCTTAACATAATTGCAACAAACGGTGCACCATTTTAAGAGCAATAAAAGGAAATGAAAATGAAGTTGGATCACAAAATCCAATCTTCAATTCAGACTCTATCTCCTGGGGCTTCAATCAAGTTGACTATTAAAACATCATATCTACAACAATATGTTGGCTGGAACGGTCCAGCCTCGAAAGGAAAACCCGCAACTATAGTTTCTAGCTTTAAAGATGGAAACTGTAAGAGTTTGCACTAAGCTAAAGTGTGCCATTTAAGCACAGGCAAGATGGTAAAACAGCAGGTTATTTCTCCTCCTGTTCTCCACGGAGATGATGCATTGTCTTACCACTGTGCTGAAAAGGACAACTGTAATTGTGCTGGTGATCATGATTGCATTGCCATGCAAATGAGTATGGCCTGACCTGGTGAACTGCAAGAATAGTAATAAAATTATAATTTAGATGAGAATAAATATGCAACGTAACAGGATATAAAGACCCTCAAGGGCCTTAACCATTGGTCTATTAAAATCAACATAAAATATCCTAGGGGAAATTCTAATACTGTTGGTGGATAGCAGGAACATAAATTGTTCATATGAAATTATCACCCAGGCTCATAGCTAAAAGATGTTTAACTTAGTCTGTGTTTAAAAACAAGAAGGAAAGCCCTATCATCACAGAACAGAGAAAAACAAAACAAAACAAAACAAAAAAAAAAACAAATCCAAAAGAAAAGGAATGCTTTTCGATCTTTTTTACCTGATTATAAGCAAGAGCCATAGAAACAGCACCACGCATAAGACCTGCCCACCATATTGTTACCTTCCAAACAAAAATTCAGGGTGACATTAGACATCAAGTGATTCACACACGTTAAATGCCAGAAACCAGAATAGCTTGAGAGCATACTTGTTGCTTTATGTCTATTTTCTCATACGGGAACTTCTTAGTCAAGTTGGATAAAAAGGATAAAGGGAAAACAAAGGCTGCTCTTCCAACTAGGACCAATCCCAAGAGTATTGAACTCACCATAACTGATGTTCCAGGGCTGAGAATTAAGAAAGAGTTAACCACTATATTCAGAAAATGGTGAAGATAGTTTTGTTTCAGCTTGTATTTTACGATCTTGGAATGTATTTGTGTGGTAACTAATCTCCCATTTTATGTTTTGCCTCACCTATCACTTACAACCTTCCATTTTTCAATATCCAAGGCATCCATGCCAACATAGAGGAAGATGAAGATCTCGGCAACAAATGACCAAGTAGCAAAAGCATGCCTGAAATGTTCAAGGAGAACCCCGAGTAATGTGATAGCTAGAACAGAATTTGAGGTAAAAGTAGAATACAAGAGATTTTGTATGAATTGCCACAAACACATTTCAGGATATGTAACTCAACATACTTAGTTGTTATCCTTGAACTTTCAGTTACATTGTGCCATGTGTAATGAGACATAACAATCCCACAAAAGAATACAGTGAGAATGGCGCTTAGATAGAATAGCTGCAAGAAAACCCGAAATTCAAAAAATGATGGTTAATCTGCCTTTCACCACTGAAATTCAATCTAATAGTTGAAAGCAAAAGCAACCGAGGTCCTTGGAGAGGTACTCTATGATTGAGAGAAATCTTGCCTCGGCCAGCATATATGAAAGGTAAGCCATGAGTATCATAAGAGCAACCTCACGATCGGTAGAATGCCTGGATTTTGTGGCAAAACAAAAATATATTAGAGCACTACCTAGTCAACACAAAATAATTCCCAGCATGTTATTCTAGCAAATATTTCTTTTGTCACCTGAGCTACCATGGAAATATATGTAAACGTTACATGAAACAAACTTGAGGAATACATTGTGAGATTTTAAAGACATTAAAATAAAGTGAAACTCCAATATCAAACAGCAATCTCAAGATAAACTGACATTTCATCCACTTGCAATTGAGCTGCTGTTGTTGTTAATTTTTACTGTCCTAAACCTCTATATGGGATAGAAACTAATCATGAATTTATGTTTGATAATTATTTGCTAACCTGCCGAAGTAGAGCTTTTTGATAATGTATGCACTAAGTAGTCCAGTCTGCAGGAGTCAAAAAAGTGTGCAATGTCACAAAACACAATATATACAGAAAAATCACATGCTAATCGCACAAGCATGGGCGCATGTGTGCACACACATGTATAGAGAGAGGGAGAGAATTACTAGAACCCCCAGTATGGTGCTTGAGATAAACAAATATAGAAAGTTTCCGAGAAATTCAGCTGCAATGCTTGAGTTGATGTGAGATAGGTCAATGCTCTGAATTGCATGGAAAAGCACCACTGATGTTGCATCATTTACTACACCTTCTCCAAAAACCAGACTGTATAATAAAGGCGTCTCATCCTGGTTAAGAACCTACAACAACACCAATTGAAGTACTCAAATCACTTTTTCTGTGTGAGTTGCTTCAAAAGTTGTAATCAGACCATATCTAGACCAGGAGTCTCATACCTGCAAAGTGCAAACAGAATCCGTGGCTGAAAATATTGCTCCAATTGCTGCAATCAAGGCAAGAGATGAGTATACACAAGCAAGCTATCTGATGGCAGAAACAGAGTCTTGAAAACTTCAAAAATAAAGAAAGAATGTGATATGGAATATACCAAGATAGTCTCCAATTCTGAGGGAACTGATGTTCATTTTCTTGAAAAAGTGAGTGGCCCCTATGCCAAAAACAACAAATTAATCACAAATAGAGTGCAGCTAAGATCATTATTCAGCACTAACAAGACAAAGTATTGTCATGAACTTGATGTTTTAGTGTACCTATTGAAATGATGGCAGTGGATATCAGAGTACCGACAGCGCCAAACAGCATGATAGTCATGAAGTTGCGGAAAAACTGCTTCTTCTTTACCTGGAACCTGGTGGGAAGACAGAATAATTCATGAGATGTCCCAGCAACAAAAATTTCAAGACAACTGTGCTATTCTAAGGCTCATTTGTTTCAAATATCGAAGAAAATTAGAAGGGAAAAAATAGCTGTTCTGGATGATGCTTGGCATAATTTCATTGTACACATAAAACTCTGAATCAATCTCAAGCAAGCAAACAAACACTTAAGGTCTCAAGCTTAAAATGAATTGATCAGCAAATGATACAACCCTAATACTAATAAAGGAAAATACACACACATATACACGCTAACTCACCCAGCATTAAAGATGATTGGCGGAAGCAGATAAATAAAGAATAAATCTTCGCTGAAAACCAGGAGATGCGAGCTCTTTCCTCCTGTTGTTAGCAAAATCACAATTCCAGTGCACAAACCCTGCATGCATTAACTCACCATCAAAACCTCTATAACCCCACAAAAAAAGTAACATAAAAGCAAGCAAATGAAGATACTGACTACAGCAAGTGCAGTGATGGACTCGTTCATCCATCGCTGCTCCTCTAGTAAATGACCAATTACTATACACGCACAAAGTAGTGCCACGAACAGGTTTATTGGCACCACTGAGCTATGATCAGACGATAACATTGCTCCCATTTTCCATAAAATATCTGCCATGCTAGATTTAGTTAAAAAAACAAATAAAAATTTTCTTCTTTTTGATCAAGTATTTTGCCGTTTCAGGATATAAAAGGCAAGAAAATATTAATGTTACAACAAATTTGGATCTTGAAGAAGCTAAAACTTAAGGGAAATTGACTATTTTTCGAAAAATTCAGCAGGTTAAAGCAAATTGTAGAGTGATAGCGAGAAGCCGGGGAAGGGAGGGTATATATACAGTTGGAGTTGAAAGTCAGAAGGTTTAAAATTTTAAAGCATGAAGGCCGTTGATTAAGAGTTGTCAAAGCAAGTTGACGGTTGTGATTACATGTGGAGTTTAAGTGTTGAGTGGGGGGAGATGTAGTTAATGGAACTTTGGAAGGGAGTGGAGGCAAAGAAGAATGTAAAGTGAGGAGGAAAGTTCATGTGAAATGATTATGTCGTCTACAGAATCTATACAACAATGGAAGCCAAAAAATAAAGAAAAAACTTTTGAAAATTAGAAAAGGAAATATTTGGAGGCTTGTTTAACCTGAGAGTTCCGGATATATTTTTTAAAATTGATTTGGGGATAAGTTTGAGATAAATTTTAAATTATATGTTAGATGGGTTTATTTGAATGAACTCAAATTAATGAAATTTTTTATTTTATAAATATAATATTATTTAAAAAAATTAATAATTTTTTATTAAAGTTTTTTTAGACTGACAAGTCACAAATCAACTTAAATTTCTAATAGGATTGTACTAGATGAATTATTCTCCTGTTTTTATTTAAATTTAATTTAAATTAGATATTAAATTATTTAAATTATAAATTAACCTGTCAAATCAGTTGAGGTTGATAAATGAGGCTTAGATTTTATAAGATTCATGTATCATATGGATTAAAAAAAAAAGAGGTTATGATATTATATATGCCATGTTCAATTCTGTGTACCCGAATAATATATTAGTCTTGAAAATATAGGAATTATACTGCAAGATTTTCTAGGCGCGGTTTTTCCATTTTCAGCTTGTGTAATGAATGGAAACATGAAGATGTTTGTGAAGGATGGGTTCCGTTCAAAGCATTTCCTTTTGATGGAGAAAAAATCACGCACGCATTTTGTAAAGCAAGTGAAGTTGGAAATACAAGAAGAGAGTTTGTATTTAGTTATTACTAGATAATTATTTGAGCCATGCCTTGAATTGAATTAAAAAAAAATTAATATAAAAAAATATCCTAATATTTTTAACATGTTTTCTAGCATTAAAAATTTATGTGAGGATTAACTTGATTTAATTTAATTAATTTTATAAATTCAAAAATATAAAATTATAGTTTAACTAAAAAAATCAAGACGATATCTTTTAAAAAAATATTAAGACAGCATATTAAATTGATTTTAATGTTTGTTCTAGCATTTCAAAAATATTTTTAAAAAATATTTTTTATTTGCTCATTAATATTTTTTTATGTTTTCATATAATTTTGATGCATTGATGTCAGAAATAATTTAAAAAATAAAAAAAAAATTATTTTGATACATTTCTGAGTAAAGGCACTTTAAAAACCAACCGCAACAACACTCTCAAACACGTCATAATAATCAATGTTAACCTGCTAGATTTCCAACTCAAATCATAAGACCCTAATAACCCTCTAGAAAGCAAATAAAAAATTATTAATCCCAATTTTCAATCAATACAATACTAAAATATATAATTGAAAACAAAATTCAATTAGAAAAATAGATAAAATCAACACGAGTTAATCTATCAAACCTAAATCATGAGACAAAAACAACTCTATAGAAAGAAAACTAAAACAAATTATGAAGCTCGATTTTTAGTTAATTTAACGTTTTAGAATGAAATTAAAAAACATTAAAAAAACCATAATGAACCCAAGTTAACTGACTGAACTTATAATTTGAATCATAAGACTGAGATAATCTCATAGAAAATAAATTAAAACAAATTATAAAATTTAATTTTCAATCAACCTCAT
The DNA here is from genome assembly GCF_000495115.2 of Populus euphratica. NCBI lineage: Eukaryota > Viridiplantae > Streptophyta > Magnoliopsida > Malpighiales > Salicaceae > Populus > Populus euphratica. The sequence goes on from NW_011500423.1 coordinate 41,703, forward strand.
ATTAAATGATGAAGATAAAAAAATATTCAATTAAAAATAAAAATAAAAACCAAGACAATCGAGCTAACTCACAACCCGAGTCATGAGACAGTGATAATTTTATAGAAAACAAATTTAAAAATAAAACCTAATTTTTAATCAATTTAACATTGAATGATGAAGTTGAGAAAAAAATTCAATTAAAAAAATTAAAAAATTACATGAGATCGATAATATGAGTTAAACTACCAAACTCGGGTTATGAGATTAGGATAACTTTACAGAAAATAAATAAAAATAATTTGTAAAGTTTAATGCCCATTAAACTTAATATTAAAAAATAAAATTAAAAAATTAAATAAAAACCAAATTGAAAAATGTCAAAGCATTTAATACATTTTTTTCCTCGTGTGGATATTTATATAGTTAAATTGCAAACCGATTACTTTAAATTTTTTAAAATTTACTTTAGTTCAAAACTTTATTTTTTTATTTTTTAGTTCTAGTTAGGTGAAAAAAAAAAAACATTGGTGTACATCAATTTTGACTATCAAAATTATCAGTCTTAGCATCAATGAGTTTTGTTCAATAAGAGGAGTTCAATTAGGGGGGGTGTGTGTACTTTTAAATTTTATGAGAGAATAGATTTGTTATTGGGAGGTTTTTAGGTTTTAAGTTGTTTTTTGTTTTTGGATTGTTTTTTAGTTTATTTGAAGATATAAGTAAATTTATTTAGGTTTTTGAAAGTTTTTGTTTTATGTTTTAGATCAAAAAATAATTGAAAATAATTTTTTGGGTGTACCTCTACCTTGATTTTCCAAAGACCCTATAGTTATCAAAATCTAAGCATAATAAGTAATGTTGCCTACTTTTTTTTTTTTTTCAAAACAAACAGAGTTTTTTAATATATATATATATATATATATATCAGAGATCAAGTGTTTGAGTCTAGGCTAACAAACTCATACACCTAGTTGTGGGTCCAAGAGTGATAGATCTCTAGACTAGCGTGCTTAGATTTATTTTTTTTATTTTGTTTTATTTTATTTTATTTTTTCAATTCATCTTTTTTATTTTGAGGTTTCTTTTAATTTTTTTTTATTAACTTCTCTTTTCACTTTTATAATTTAATATTTAGTTTATTTTAAATTAATTTTAATTAATTATTTTGTTTTGCTCATCATTATCTTAAATAAATATTATATTATTTTGTCAATGTTTGATTTGATGAATGCCTATTTTTGCTAATTTTTTTATATAATCATTAAAGTTGTTTTTAAACTTATCAACAAACTTATCAATCTTAGATTAAATTAAATTAACTTTTATATAATTATTTTTTACTATAAAACATGTTAACAATGCTTTTTTTCCATATTAAAAAATATTAATCTAACTTACGATAGGATCACAAAATATGACCACAAGCACATAAAAAAAGGGTCAAGTGGAACAATGAATTTGACAAGTGTTTGTGCATTTCAAAATCACGAGTGCACATGTAAGAATGAACCATCTTCAAGGAGCGTAGTGTGATGACAAAGAGTTTGAGATCTATATAATAGATCTCGAGTTTAAGTTAGGACGTGTATTTCTTATAAGAGTTTGGAATAGCCGAGATTTTACTCTCTTACCTAAACCTACAAAATATACTTTTTAAAAAATAAAATTTTCTCGAATCCAAAATAAAAAAAATATAAAAATAAACTAAGAAATATTCTCAGATTGAATTCCCTGATTGAAAGGGTACATATGAAGGCGTAAGAATCTTTTTGTTTTTTCTCATTAAAAAATAATTAAAATATTTATGTTAGTTAAGTTAAGTGTATTGGATCCAAATTGTTATTTTTGTTTTTTTTTTTTAAGAAAAAAACTAATGTATTTTGTTGTACTTCCATGCTGTGATTATCATTTTTTCATATATTGATATTCAATGGGTGACATCCTTGCAAGTAAAATTAAATAAATAAATGAAAGAAAGATTCATTACAAAATTCTCATAAAAGTGTAATATTAAAATAATTGAGAAAATATAAAACAGTACATAAATTTAACATGATCCGGCTAATTGATTATTTTAAAAACAAAGACAGTATCAATTTTGAAAACATTTATGATGCATGAAAGTAATTAGGGGTATTGTTGCTAATTAATAGCACGTGTATATATATATATATATAGAAGAAATGCAAGATTTATCGACCACTAAAAAAAAAAAACAAATCCATTGCTGCGCAAAGAGGAACCGAGCCCGCTTTCGCTCTCATGTTAAAAAGCAGGCACTGAGTTGGTTTGCCACTCTCGATGGCTAATTAATGGCACAACCGTACGGACTAACTAATATATATCTATATTAGCCACCACGCCCAGCACAGATGCTGAACAATAAGGAAATCAAATGGTACGATCACGAGTGCTGCTGGCGCTGGTGTACGGATTTTTTATAAAACTGCTATAGATTGTTTTTTATAGGATTTTTTATTTTTAAATATATTAAAAATTTATTTTTTTTATTTTTTAAAATTTATTTCTAATATAAATATTAAAATGATCAAAAAATATAAATATTAATATTAAATAAAAAAAATCTGAATTTTCATGAAATACATTTGGAACATAATTCAAAATTTAAAATCTTTTTTCTTAAAATTAATTTTTTATGTTGTTATATTTTTTTAATATGTTAATATTAGAAATATTTTTTAAAAAATAAAAAATATTTTAATATAATTTAAAATAAAAAATAATTTAAAAAACAAACAATATTATAATTATATTCCTACATTAGTATTTTATTTTTCCCTCTTGAGTAATCATATGAGCACTCTCTGTGCACCTTCTCGGTAGCATGCTATGATTACTTGCTGTTAGTTTAATACCGACAAGATTGATAAAATGAAAGTTTCACCTGACCCGCAAATATCAGTGCCCCCTGTTGCGGTTGTTGTGATTACTTGCTATTAGTTTAATCCCGACAAGATTGATAAAATGAAAGTGTCACCTGACCCGCAAATATCAGTGCCCCTCCTTTTCTTTTTCTTTTTCTTTTTTTTTTTTTAATTTAGATAACCAGACTAAATTTTATATACTTTAATTAATCTTATAAATTTTAAAATTAATAATTATATAAATTTTTAATAATCATAAAACTTGTAAAATTCAAATTAGTAATTTCTAAAAAATTTATCTAAAACTTAATTAATTAAATTATATCCCTAAAAGTTAGTGTCTTTGCTTTTTTATTTCACGTATTATAATTTATATGTTATGGAATCAGTTTTTTAAAATATATATTTAAATTTTTTTAATAATAAATTAATATTTTTTTAAAAATTTCTTAATAGGTTTTACAAATGAAGAATTATACAAAAAATGAAAGTATTTTTAAAAATACACTCATTTTATTTATCTTAAGTATTTAGGAGATAAATTTTTCTTACATTAATTTAAAAACCTGGATTTGAAGATATGGAATTTAGAGAATTTGTTGGGTCTTACACTACCCAAAAAAGGTAATATTCAATTCTATTACATAATAACTAAAGTAAAGTTATTGAGAATTGAATATGCTTCGTTAAAAAAGCAAATGGGTACATAATTATTACATATTTGTTTCGATTTATAATATGTTTCTGTGTCCCGATTGTGTTTGTTTTCCACAGCGGAGCTTGGGGAACTTTAGAAAGATGCAGGCTCCACTTTTAAGAACCTTTTCAAGGCATGCAAGCCCCTGTAATCAAAATCTTATACGTAGTTGTGTAATTATGAAGGGAACGGATCCATTTTGCTTTCAAAATTAAACCATAAACTATAAACCTTACAGTCTTTTATACTCTTAAATGATTCGAAATAATAATATATAAGTTCGGAGATGGTGTATTTTGGAAATCAATAGATAAATACAATGTTTTCTCATGCTCAATAATTATGTTCTATGTATAAAAAATAGCCAATAAATACTTGTAGTATTGATTTTAAGAGATAATTGTAGTGTTTTTCATTACTCAATAATTGTACAACTTTATTCATCAAGAAAATAATTATATAACTTTAAGAAGACAACATGAAATAGAAAGAACATATATGCACGAAGTGTGGTCATCTTTGGTTTTAAGACATACCTGACCTGATATAGCAAATGATACTAGCTAGCATAAATCGATCGAAAAACTGGAGTAGAAATTTATGGTGTGCGTTAAAAATAGAAAGAAAGAAATTTAGGGATAAAACTTACTTTTAAGATAACTAAATCTTTTACCGAATATACGAGAAATCAACTCTAATTTGCTTTCCCGTCTGGTGCAACACGCGGTTGAACCTTAATTCATGTTTGATATTGTGTTATAAACAGGATTGAGTAAATTTTAATTTTTTTATATTTTTGAATCATTTAATATCAAATATTTTTTTAAAAAATAAAATATATATATTATTTTAATACATTTCTAAATAAAAAATATTAAAAAAACTATTATTATACTTTTAAATATCCTTTATAAGTTATACCTCGTTAACAAAAGATTGCTTTAAGCAAAATACAAATTCTAATATTTTAGTAAGTTTTGATGTTATTTATTTAACAAACATTTCTTATCTACTTTTACTCTTATTCTTTCATGTTCCTTTTTCAAGAAATCTTCACTAAAATAAAATTTAATTTTTAAAGTATAAAAAAATAATTTTTACAAACTTTACAAAACTTGAAAAATTCAAAAAATAAAAAATAAAAAACATACATACTTGAAACATCTAAAAAATACAATAAGCCATAAAAATATATAAATAACTGATAGATAATAAAATATTGTAAAATTTATATTATGTAATCAAGTCTCAATGGAATATAATTTAGCATCGCAAAATAATCATTATCGTAAAATATTTTATTGTCATATTTTTATTCAAAAAAAGTGTAGTACACAAAATATTACAAAGTGATAAATACCTTGTAAAAAATCACTTCATCATATATTTTGGTATTTATACTTAAATAAAGAGCATGATACATATTATGTGCTATTACACTTTAAAATATTTTATTATTCACTTGTAGCTAAATATTTTATTACATGGTTTGTTAAACCAATATTTTATTACTAGCTAAGATGATAAACTTGTTATCATGAGAGAAGTGTGCAACATGCTCTTCTTGTTCATGGAACAACTTTTTTCTCTCTCGGAATCTTCAGTCTAGTTGTTTTTCACATCTTGAAAAAACACATGGATGAAGAAGATTTCTTCTCTTACTTTTTAATTAGGAATAATAGCTAATTTTAGTATTTTTCTATAAATGGCCACCTGATTTCAAGTAAGAACTCTCTCTACATAATTTCTCAATATTTTTAATTACTCTTGATGCTTTGATATTTCTCATTCTGATGTTTTATTATTATTCTTTTATATTTTCTTGAAAAGCTTTGAATCTTAATTGCCTTAAAATCAATATTTCATCTTTGTGTATTAGATTACATTTTCAAAAAGATTTAAGCTAATTGCCTAGAATATTCACTAGTATAAGGTGTGTTTAGAGAAAATCAAATTGTAAAAGTATAAGTTACAGTTGAATAATTTAGATGTATCCTTTGGTGGAGAGTGAAAGAGAGGTTTACAATCTTGAGCTTTACTTGGAAAACAATTAAGTTTAATTTTGGGTTTAAAAAAAAATAGTATATATTTGATCTTTGGCTCGTAAAAAGATTGAGTTTAGTTTTAAACTTAGAAAAAGATTTTACTATCCTTATCTCTTTAATTTGTGCATCCTGATATTAATTATTAATTTCAAATTGTTAAATGGTTTGATATTAATTTTGTTAATCTTGAATTTATTGAAGAATAATTTTTAAAATACCTTAAAAATAAATAAAGCTCTAATTTATCCATTTTTATACTTTTTAAATCCTTCAAAACTTATATAAATTGTTACATTAGATGCATAATACAATATTTTACCAACATATTAGTATGCATCCACTTTGAACGAGGTAAGGCAATTAATGTTTTTATAGTAATGGCTTTTTAGTTGCCTTTAAATTTGTAGCTTTTAGCTTAATTTAGGTAATTTTATTATAATGATGTAATTTCATATTTTACATTTAGTAAAGTTAAAATTATATTTTTTAAAAAGCAACTTTACTTTGTGCTGGTAAATGATTCCATAGTTAATATTAACCAATTGTTCTTTATTATTTTATATTTATAGAATTTCTCTCATATATGTATCTTATTAAGGTTTTAGATATAAATAAAGCAACCTGATTATGTTTCTCTTGTTTGTTCTTCGAAATAAATTTATACTCTACCAAGAATTCTCGCCACTAAATTTATTGTTGTGATGACTTCTGGTATGTCTTCAAGAAAATGTTAGCAACATTGTTGATTTTGACAACGAACCTTGATCTCAATATATATACTCTTTATATATCAAGATAGTTTAATATTATTCAACTTTCAACTCTCAAAAGTAATCAAATATCCTTTTTTGTATCAGCACTCCTTTAATGGCTCTATCTAAAGCATTAAATACATTTTGAATGACTTTTTAAATCAAGTAGCCCTAAGATAGGAGCCAACGCTACTATTATCTTTACCTTGTCAAAAACTCATTGGCAATCAATTAACCATTCCAATCTTTGATTCTTCTTTGGAAGATTTGAAAAAGGAGTTGTTTTTTGTTGCAACCCTCATTGAATCGTTTGTAATAGTCTGCAAACCCCAAAAAGTATCTTAACTCTAGGATTATCTTCATTGTTGAACATTCACTAATGTCTTGAATCTTTCGTAAATCCATCTTCACTTGTCCCTCCTTAAATAAGTGGCCTAGGAACATAATCTCAGACTTTTGCAAACTCATATTTTTTTTTTTTTACAAACAACTCATGTTCCCTCAATCTATTCAATACTTTTCAAAGATGAATTACATGATCTCTTATCTCTTTACTAATTACAATATAGTCTAAATGGACAACAACAAAATTGTCTAATAAATTATACAATACATCATCTGTAAGATTATAAAATGTTGCTGGAACATTTGTTAAGTCAAATGACATAAATAAGAATTTGTGTGCACCATAACTCATTACACATGTCATTTTGTGTTCATCCCCTTCAACTAATCTTATTAAAATAGGTTAGATTTAACCATTTAGGTGGTGGCCAAGTGGTAAAGACTTGGGACTAAGGGGTTTGCTCCCTCTGTGGTCTCAGGTTCGAGTCCTTGGTTACTCATATGATGGCCACTAGAGGCTTACATGGTCGTTAACTTTAGAGCCCATGGGATTAGTCGTGGTGCGCGCAAGCTGGCCCGGACACCCACGTTAATCTAAAAAGAATCATAGTCATTATTAGAGATATAAATAATGATTGCTTGTATATAAAAATCCATGTCCAATCACTAATGATGAGAACATGCGGCAGCATAGGGAGAAATAAATGTCAGGATATATCACTCACATAACATATTTTAGAAGGAAAAATAGGAGACATGTAAGCTATCCTAAACTCTCAGCTTGACATTTTGTAGTGTATGCCAATCCTGTGATTATAAAAATAGGATATATAACATATTTGAAGTTCATTTCGAATGAAAAAAGAAGAAGGAGAAGAAGAAGGTGTCAACTTTATATATTTATTTTTATGATTTTTTTAATTGAGAAACAAAAATAGATTTATGTTTAAAAATAAATTTAAAAAATATATTAACCGATAAATCAAAAGTGTTACTAACTTTAATTAAATACTAATGCAAAAAGTTAATTTTTTTAGTAAAAAAAATACATGTAAATATTTAACTTTAATTGTCCTTTTTATTAAATATATTTTTATTTATTTTATATCAGAGGGTAATTCTAGTTGTTATGAATAAATTATTTTTATTTTTATAATACATCATGTATATATAATTTATTTATCTAAGATATAAAAGAAAAAAATTAAAGATAAATTAGAATAATCTCTTTGAAGTATTATAAAACTTGAAAAATAATTAAAAGAATTAATTACTATTTCAAAAAAAGTGAATTAAACAATTTGAAAAATAAAAGAAAGGATATTAGTTAAAAGTTAAATAAAAATATCAATCAAAAATTAAAAAAAGAGGTTGAAAATGCAAACCCACACACTTGACAAATTTGTTTCAAAGGAGCTAATGATATGTCATTTGTTTCTATTCTAGTTCTTTTTTTTTTTTCTATTGGATAACATATTGTGTACCCATTGATGACATGTTATGCACCATATTTTTATTATCTTTGGTATCTATAAAATTAGGGTTTGGATACTAGAACATGAAAATTTTATTTTTCAACTTATTTTTATTTTAAAACACTTAAAAAATATTATAGAAACCTTAACAAATACTCATTTCCAACCCCACAATAACATCTAGTCTCTTTAAAAAGTAAAAATTAAACAAATTTAATTTTTTTCAAGGACCATGATCTACCTTTTCTAGTATTGTGAAGGAGAACACCATCTTTATTGAATTTCCCTTCAAAAGAAAAACTCATAGATAACAATATTATTTTTTTATAGTCAAAATATCTCATTTTGAACACTTTCTCTCTCCTTTCTCAACATGAAAGATTGAAACATAAAATAAATAAAATTTAAAATCAAAATATGAAAATACTAAAATAATACGGACCAAACAATAAATAAACTGGAACTTTGAGGAGAAATTAAAATTTTTAGATGTGCATCTTACACTTTTATCATTATCTTTTTGGCTCAACCTTTTAGTCGTGTCACTAGCTAAGGAAGACTAATGAATCTAAAAATAAAGAAATTGCAACATGACTATCGATCTTCTTCTTCATTCCTAGATTATTGAGAAAACAAATTGTCGTGGTAGGGATACCTTAAATCTCGCCTGATACACAATTAAAACTATTATTAGCCACTATATCATTGTATTATGATATTAGGAGATGATAAAATCAATCAACATATCACTATTAACAAAATACTTGATGTTTCATAATGAAAACATTATGTCTTCTAAGATAAAATATTGTGAATTTGCTTAGTATTTTTTGTAATTAAATCTTTTTTATATTTAATTTTATCCTTTAATATTATTTTGTTTGAGATTTGTGGATGAAAGTCTATTTTAAATTGCCTTTTATATCGTTGTCACAATCTTGAAAAAACATTCTATTATTGAACTAGTGCTTGATTTTCTTTAAAAAAAAATTAATTTTGTTGTTTTTTATAAATTGAAAATGAGAAGGCCAAAATTGAAATAAATAAATAATAGCAGGCCTTTTATTTTGAAAAAAACAAATGGTGCAAGTTTTGGTCCTTTTTTATTCTTTCTTCCTTTGTCATTATTTTTGCTTGTTTTCAATTTAATGCTTGGAAGTTGTGTTAATTGGGATTTGGGTTAATACATTGTTTCTATCTACATTTTATATGGTCATTAGTTTGTTTCATAAAAAAAATGTTATGATACTCAATTAGTGCTTGATTTAACAAAAAAATGTTTGATTTTATTGTTTAAGAAAGATGTAAAAAAAGAAGACCAAAATTAAAACAAAGAAATAATACGATACCTTTTTATAAAAAAAAATCTTTTGTGTTGTCATCTTTTTTTTTTTCTCATTTTTGCCTTGTAGGTTTTTTTCAAATCTGCTTTTTGGTCCCTAAAGCTTGGAGATTAAACATTTGGTCCAAAACTTTTTTTATCTTACATTTTGATTAATAAGTTTAAGAGAGAAGAGGATCACTACATTATAGTGAAGGAGAGGAAAAGTTCATAAACAATCACTTTTCAACAACAAAACTTGTTTATCGATGAGAGTTCCATTTGGGTCTTCTTTATTTTTTTTCCTTTTTTCTTGCTAAGAACAGTTTATCAATATCAAAAGTTGTTTTTGAATCAAGGTTGAGTTTTTTTTAAAACCTATTAAATGGTGGCTTAATACCAAACAAAAGGTTTTTTGGGAAAAAAACATAGGTGAAAATGGGTTTTCTAACCCTTAGAAGGTGGTTGCTTGACTTTTCAGCCACCTATGGTGGCTGAAATCTAAAGCAACACCTGTTATTTAAAAAAAAATATAGGAGTGTCAATACCTCTTAAAAAAGAAAAAAAAAGTATCATAGGTCAATTACATGGTTTTCCTAGGCTCGCATAATTGAGACCTTTTTTCATGACCCAGACATATTAGTCTAATCAGGCCCACGTACCTTTTTTTTCTATTGATTTCCTCTAATTTCATAATTTAAAATTGGGTCTTTATTTATTTTCCTATTCGATTTTTTTCTAATCTCATCCTTCAATATTTTGTTAATTATGAATTGTGTTACATATATAATTTTTTTATGGTTTAATAATTTTGGGTTTATCATGGTTATAAACAAATACCTTGGCATTTAATTTTGTGAGCATCTATATTTTTGTCATATAATTAAATAAATATAGTTTTGTAAATAATTTTTTTTTTTAAATCAAGTAGAGTCCATCCATTGGATCATGCATTTAGTGGATTAATTAGGAGTTGAGTATTGTTATTTGTTTTAGTTTGCTTTTTATAAGGTTGTCGTGTTCTCAAATATATGGCTCAATATTAGTCTGATGCTTAATTTTGTGAGCATTTATTTTGTTAATGATTAGTACTTAAAAGTATATTTTTATCAATATTTTATATTATTATTTTGTACTTGAAATATTAATAACTCCTTAACTAGAGCATGTTTTATAATAAAATATCTAATAAATATAAGATACCTTTAATTTATAGTAAATGTTCATCTTAATATAGGCCTATCACATAAATAAAAAGATTAATTGATGAGTTTAACTACTGAAATTGATAAGACAAAGAGAGGGGTAAGCTTAAAAAAAAGATGCTGATTCAATCCAAACTGGAACACTGTTCAGTCATTAGATCATAGCTGGAGCTGTAGATTTGGATTTTAGTTTGATTTATATGGCTAGAAAGCTAATATACAGGCTTAAAACATTCATGAATTATACAAGACTCAATTCTGCTATTTGGAAGTCCAAATCTTAGCAACAACAGAGAAGTCAAAATCTATTTTGCAGCCTATACACTGTTCAGTGTTTAGCCCATATCTCGAGTTCTAGAAATCCAAATGACCTCAATTATTTTTTGTTGGAAAGATGAGATACTTTTCTAGAACTTTCATGTCAACTCTGTTAAAATGTTGATGTTAACAATGACATTTTGTTCAAACAAAAAAAAAAGGATTGTCACCAAATCAAGATGTGGCCACTTACTTAAAAATTAACCAATAAATTAATAGTTTCCAATTTTGACCTACAAAAGAAGGCATTTGTAATGTATTTTGGCATCTTGGTTTTTAAATCAAAATCATATTCTTGCTTTTTCTTTATATTTTTATAATGTTTAAGTTTGCTTTCATTAATCTTTTGTTTATACTTTTCATTTCCTTTTCTTTACTTAGTTAATTTATATGTTCTTATCTCATTTATTTATATTTCTCTTCTTTATTATGTTTAGTTAAGTTTATTATGTCAAGGTGAAAAGGTTACACTAATGGTATAAGAAGAAGCATAATGTAAACTCAATATGGACTTTAATGTTTGATATTATTATGTTTTATATTTATTATCTTGTTCACTTTTAATTCTTTGCTTGTTAAATGGTTAATCTACATTTATATTATATAACATTAGGTACAACAAATACTTGGCACTTTCATAGCCCAACTTTATGGTATAACCGACATATGTGCTATAAATGGAACTTGATTTGTTGTTAACATAAGTTATAATTATGAATACTTGATAACATTTACAAGTATTAACTTTATTTGAATATGATAATTAATGTAATCATGTTAATAATTTATAATTTGATTGAAACCTCTTTTGTGTGTGGTTTCTAGTTGAGTAAGAACAATAGTTCATACTATACTTGTTTGAAATACCATTAGTGGATCCTTTAACCTTGATATTTATTTTTATCGTTGTTTAATACTTCCATTAATCTTACATCTCAAAGTTCTTTTTAACTTCTTCTTCTTGTTGTTGTTGTTGTTATTCTTATTCTTATTTATAATTTATATAGTTAACATCCATGTGATTCAATTCTGGTCTTGCTGGATTATTTATTTTTTCGACATTCTTACACGTGGAAGAAGACATCAATTTTTTAGTCGTGTCAGTTAACAAATGATTAAATAAAAAATTATTGAATTTAGTGGACCCTTTACCCAAGTCATGAGTTTAATATATTAACTTCAGTTAATTAGAAATTAAGTTTTGTAATTTGTTTATACTTGCTTTTTATGATATTATCATAGTAAAAAACAAATATACCAGTATTAAGTTGATTCTTGATTTTACAAGTGACTATTTTTTTGTCATATAATTAAATAAAAAATCTTAGAAAAAAATAAACACAGTAAAATCTATGGCCCAATTCATAAGTTTGTTGAGTTAGGCTGCAAAACCCAAATCAATCTTAAATTTCATCGTTCAAATATCTTTTTAAAAAATATATCATCGTGAAATTTTGATCTAGTCTTTTTTTTTTTTAATTCAGAAAAATTTGGAGTACGACATAATTTTTTTAGTTTGAAAAATATCTTGACGGGTTAGACTACAAAACAAGGGTGGATAATTTTTTTTAGTTAAAAAAATATTAGGTATAGTTTATGGCATAGCACAAACTGCTTATTTAGTAACCCATTGAAGCATAAACATCTTAGCTATAAAAAATCTAAACACAAACCACGAAACCCAATACAAATAAAGAAGCACACGTCCAACTTTACAATTCATCACAAATAGGAGATCCATCCCGTATATTTCTAGTGGTATAAACAAGTTGAGACTAGTTGTTTAAGCTAAAATACTAAACAAAAATCTATGTTGGAAATGGGGAAGATGTCACCCCCTTAAGGAAAAGATTAAGAAGAAGATAATAAAAAATTAACTACACAACTAAACAAATTAGAGTTTTTCTTAACTCTTTCAATGCTCATATGAACAATAAAATGGCTACATATATTTTTCATATGGAAGAGTTGTTTTTGTCATTGTTCCTTTCTTACTTCACTTGTTTAAATTAATTGGGGGTGGTTATCACAATATTCTTTCCTCTCTTGCTTTAATTGTTTTTCATAACATGTGTTAATTTCTTCTCTCTTTCATCCCTATAATAAGAAGATGCATGTGACAATTGAAACCATAAAAAATGGTGACAATGACAATAAAAATAGGTGCATAAAAATGGACTAAAAACTCATCCTCAACAAATTCAAGCTAAAATCATCATCTTTTATTTCTAAAGGGATTTAATTAAAACTTAAGGGTTTTTGAGTTTTCTCTCTCTTTATTTTAATGAATGAATTTTACCATTAAAATGTTTTTCAGATATGATTTTTGTTTTCTTCTTCTCCTTCTCCTTCTTTTTTCTATGGAAAGTCATCTTAATTTAGCTTTTACCATAATTGGTAAGTGGAGGATAGACTAAAAAATAGCATCCTGAATTTTCTCTTCTTGTTACTATTTTCTACACACTTAATTAAATTAAAAGTGAATTAGAAAATGAATCATTTGTTATTGTTTTACTATTTTGGTGATTTAAAAGATTTTAAAAAAAGTTGTTTATATATATATATATATATATACTTACAATGTTGTCTCATTGCTTTATATACCTTCTTCAAAATTACTTAGAGTTTCAATAGTTTTGAAGGCTAGCCATGACATTTTAAAACCAAGCAGTTGCAATTTTAATCACACTCTCTTTTCTTTATATTTGTCAAACACACACACACACACACTCTTTTAAATTTAATTGTAAATTTATACACTACCCTTTTTTTTAATTATTGCATCCACATGGTAATTGTAATTAAATTTTGTCTATTCCAATCGAGATTTGGTATAGGCAGTTAGTTCTCTTTGATTCTTGTTGTTTTGATTATTTATTTGTATCAACAAGTTGATCTTTTTTTTTTCTTTCAAATTCAAATTAATAGGGTTAATAAGATTGACACGACGAAAAGATTGTTGTCTTCTCCCAAGTGCAGGAGTGTCGAAGTAATAAATAACCCGGTAAGACCGGGGTCGAACCACAGGGAGGTTAATTGTACAAATTATAAA
>NW_011500423.1:61504-65718 GCF_000495115.2 Populus euphratica
TAGTAGTAGTAGTAGTAGTAGTAGTAGTAGTAGTAGTAGTAGTAGTAGTAGTAGTAGTAGTAGTAGTAGTAGTAGTAGTAGTAGTAGTAGTAGTAGTAGTAGTAGTAGTAGTAGTAGTAGTAGTAGTAGTAGTAGTAGTAGTAGTAGTACTAATAATAATAATAATAATAATAATAATAATAATAATAATAAAGAAAAAGAAGGAGAAGAAGAAGAAGAAGATGAGAACTTTGAGATGGAATATTAATGTAACGATTAAACAATGATAATAACAAATGTCAAGGTTAGAGGTTCCACTAATGGTATATCAAACAAGTATAGTATAAACTCTTATTATTGAATTGGAAACCACACACAAAGGAGGTTCCAATCAGATTATATATTGTTAACATGATTACATTAGTCATCTTATTCAATTAATGCTAATACTTGTAAATCTCGTCAAGCATTCATGATTATAACTTATGTTAACAATAAATCAAGTTCCTTTCATAGCTCAGGTGTCGGTTATACCATACATTATGGGCTATGAAAGTGCCAAGCATTTGTTGTACCAAGTGTTATACAACATAAATCAAGATTAGTCATTTAACAAGCAAAGTATTAAAGAGTGAACAAGATAACAAATATAAAACATGTTAGTATCAAACATTAAAGTCCATATTAAGTTTACATTATACTTATTCTTACACCATTAGTGTAACCTTTTCACCTTGACATAATTAACTTAGCTAGACATAATGAAAGAAAGCAAAATAGATAAACAAAATAAGAACATAAAAGTTAACTAAGTAAAGGAAAGGAAATGAAAGGCATAAACTTAATATTAATGAAAACAAAGCATAAAAAATACAAAGAGAGAAAGGAAGAGCATGATCTTGATCTGGAAATCAAGATGCCTAAATGCATGGCAAATGCCTCCTTTTATAGGCCAAAAATGGGAACTATTGATTTGATGACTAATTGATAAGTGGGTGACCAACTTTTGACTTGGTGACAATCCTTATCTTCTCTTGTCTGCCCAAAACGTCATTGATAACGTCAAAACTGGAGCCAGTTGCAAACATGAAAGTTGTAGGCAATTGTCTCAGCTTTCTTGTGTAAAAACTTCAGCTCATTTGGACTTCTAGAACTCCAGATATGGCCAAAATACCGAACAGTGCTCGGGCTGGAAGACAGATTCGGGCTTCTTTGTTGTTGCTACAATTTGGACTTGATAATGGCCTTTTTAGATCTTGGGCTCCATATGAAAGTTGTAGGCCTATGTCTTACCTTTCCATCCATATAAATTTGACCTAAATCTGAGATATATAGCTCCAGATATGACCCATTTACCGAACAGTGTTCCGGTTTGGATTGCACCGACATCTCTTTTCTAAGTTTGGCCATCTCTTTATCCTTGCAATTTAAGTTCTTCAAGTCATCAATCAATCCTTTCATTTATGTGATAGGCCTGCATTAAAAATAGATATTTACCATAAATTATAGGTATCTTATATTATTAGATACATTATTGTAAAACATATTTTAGTTAAGGAGTTATTGATACTTCAAGTGCAAAATGATGATATAAAACCATGATAAAAATGCACTTTTAAGTACTAATCATTTCCCTATGTAATTCCTTATATTTTTATATCTTTAAATCTTTTCTATTCCAATTGAGATTTAATCTGGTAGTTGATTCTTTTTAATTCATGTTGTTTTTTATTTTTTCCATATCCATTCGCATAATGTATATTGGTTTGGATGGGATTTTCATTTTTATATTTAATGTTTATAGTTAGTTCAAGGGTTTATGCCTTTTTTTTTATGTATTTCTCTTCATTTTATTATTTGATTTTTATTCGCTAATGTTACCTTTATTAACACACTTTTTTATTATGTTATCAAGTGATAAGTGGTTATTGATTCACATATAATTTCTTTTAAGTGTCACAAGTTTTGACACATTATTTTGAGATATCATATTATATTTGTTGAAGATCTTGCTTATGATGTTTCACCACTAAACATTGAAGAATTAATGTTTGTAAAGTAGAAACAAAAAATGTCTACATAATCATTCCTAAAGATTTGATTTCTAACCACTCAAATTATGTTCAACTTGTTTTTACACCATCCTATCTCATTTGTGTTGGATTTTTAAACTTACAACATTGTGTTAGCCTTTCAAAAGAAACAAAAATACATAAAGCTCATAACTTATTGTGTTTGTCTATATGAATATCACTATTGTGTTTCTATATTTTATAATAGTTGTCTTTATCTTATTTCTCTTTTAACCATATTCCCTCTAGCTTAATAATGTGATTAAAAAACAAAATTACTGATCTTTTACTTTTTTTTTCCTTTCTAAAACCATAATTTTGACAAACAAACATAACAATATTATTTGAAATTTTTGTTTTTCATAGAAAATAACAACTTCCTTTTCTTATGGCATTAATAATGTACCTTTTTACAAGCACACTCTCGTAATGTATATATGTGTGTATTATGCTAAACTTTTACATCACTTTATAAGTAGTTTGAACAAAATACTATAAACTTTTACATCACTTTATAATGTAACATCTTCTGTTTTGGGATAAAAACAACAATCTCATGTCAACCGAAAAACAAAGTAATTAATTTTTTTCTATATATATTCATGGTCTTTGTATTAAAATCTACCAAAATTTTGATTAAGTCCCCCCTATACCGGAAGGTCCCAAGTTATCAACACGTAACATGTTTACACTTTTAATAACTCACATCTCATATATCAATCCTAACTCAATCATCCTGGATTTCAATCCCATAAATATTATCATACCTATCAACCATAATATTTATTGATACAATCAAATGATTGATGTTTCTTCCAAGTGCAGAGTGTCGAAGTAATAAATAATCCGACAAGATCGAAGTCGAACCACAGAGAGGTTAACTATATAAATTATAATTAATAATAATGATGATGATGACAACAACAATGACGACAACTTTGAGATATGGACTAAACACTGAACAATATATGGGTTGTAGGACAAATTTGGACTTTTCTTTTTATGCTAAAATTTGGACTTTCAAATAGTAGAATTGAGTCTTGTACTCTTTATGAGTGTTTTAGTCATATTTCTAAGCTTTCTAGCCATATAAACCAAACTGAAATTCAAGATCTACAGTGCTAAATATGACCCAATGACTGAATAGTGTTCTAGTTTGAATTAAATCAGTATATCTTTTACATGCTTAGCCCTTTGTTTATCTTTCCACTTTTAATAATTAAATGAATCTTTTGAATTGTAAAACATGCCTATATTTGAAATGAGCATTTACTACAAATTAAAGATATCTCATATTATAAGACTTGTTATTATAAAACATGCTTAAGTTGGATAATTTAATGATACTTTAAGTGCAATATGATGATATAAAATCTTGATAAAAATATACTTTTAAATATTAATCAACCTCATTGAAGCTCTGTCATGAAAAATAAAGAGCACAACCTGAGCAATATATTAAAACCTGCAGTTGCAATGTATTGAGAGGCAGCTTTAAAGGGCAAGAATAAATGGGTAAGATGAAGGCTTGATCATTAACCATGATGATTTTGCTAGTGAAAAACCAAAACAAATGAGAGGGGAAAGAGAGTGATAGAATAAAATAGAAAAAGGAACCATCCTAACTCTATACTAAACTAAAGGAAAAAAAATCAAAGCTAAATACCTTTTCTCTTTACATTGTCCTATGAAATTGAAAGCCCAACACACACACATAAAGCTACCACTCTTCTTTACATATACTTTCATCTCCATCACTGTCTTTCTTCCCTCCTAAGAGCTTCAACCACGTCTCTATTATAGCTTCTCTACCTCCAGACTTGCATCACCAGCCTCCATTATGAACCACTACACCATAATGAGACCACCACCATCAAGAAGTTACTAACCCTAGGCTAGGTAATGATGTAACTGATTAGTACTTAAAAGTGCATTTTTATCATGGTTTTATATCATCATTTTGCACTTGAAATATCAATAACTCCTTAACTAAAATATGTTTTATAATAATGTATCTAATAATATAAGATACCTATAATTTATGGTAAATATCTATTTTTAATGCAGGCCTATCACATAAATGAAAGGAGTGATTGATGAATTTAAGAATTGAAATTGAAAGGACAAAGAGATGGCTAAACTCCGAAAAGAGATGTCAGTGCA
>NW_011500423.1:66963-67054 GCF_000495115.2 Populus euphratica
TTTTGTCCATGTTTTATATGTAAAATGCCTTGATATTCTTTGTTTTATGTTTTGAAGGCACTTATGGATGAAAAATGTGAGAATATGAGTA
>NW_011500423.1:69082-73958 GCF_000495115.2 Populus euphratica
GACATTTACCACAAATTAAAGTTATCTTATATTATTAGATATATTATTATAAAATATGCTTTGGTTAAGGAGTTATTGATACTTCAAGTGCAAAATGATGATATAAAACCATGATAAAAATGCACTTTTAAGTACTAGAAGTCCAAAATTAGATACTGGTCCCAGAGATTCAGGTACTAGGTTAGTTATGATTAAGGGAAGGTAAACACCACCCTTAAAATATCCTTTCAGATAAAGGTTACCGTTATGTGTTTTTTATTTGATTCAAATACTATTATATTTTGAGTTTATTTGCAAATTTTTTAAGATGGTTAACGTCGGGCGCTAAAAAAAGGAGACACGTTAAAAATGACATCAGTCCCTAAAACTAGGAGACTTTGTCTAAAATGTCAACGTTTATCCCTAAAAAGGAGAGTTGTATCTGATTTACCAAAAGAAATAGTAATGGACATAATCCATATTTGGTATTTAAATTTTTGACATCGATCCTTTTCTATAAATAAAAGAGACGTGTCGATAAATAATATTTATTTTATAAAACAAAAATTATTTTGATA
This sequence comes from Populus euphratica, assembly GCF_000495115.2. NCBI lineage: Eukaryota > Viridiplantae > Streptophyta > Magnoliopsida > Malpighiales > Salicaceae > Populus > Populus euphratica. The sequence continues at coordinate 69,640 of NW_011500423.1, forward strand.
TCGTTGAGAAATGGGTATATCCATACTTGAGAATATGATTTTGAACCCATGAACAGTGACATGATAAAATGGGTGTTGGACCCGCATCGTTATTTATTTTAAATTTATTTTTTTTTTTACATGCAAAAATTTACAAATATTTATATATAAAAATATAAAAAATAATCATAGAAAATTACCCGAGTGCCACTGTATAGGTAAGTAAAAGACTAAAATACCCTCGGATTTATTAGAAATTTACAAAAATACCACTGGCGGCGCGTGTGCCTCACGTGCGGCTATTGTTGGAGGCAGCAAAATTTTCCAGCGAGCTTCCGGCCAACAGATGATTGATTCTAGTAGATCTGAGGGCGAGGATTCTGATGGTGGTGGTCTCGACGACCGTTGATTGCTAACGAGGGAGAATCGTCGATTTGAAGCTCCGGTTGGCCGATTTTGTTGCGGCCTTTTTCCAGCCAGATTCGGCGGTGAAACCGCGTAAACCTGCCAGGGTTTTGCTTCGGAGGGGACGATGCATCTTTCTGTGGTGTTTGTTTGGTTTGAAACAGCCAGAAATGGAAGATCGGAGGAGAGAGAGAGAATCGTCGGCGAGAGGAGAAAGGGGCTCTAAGATTGTACTACGGTGCGAACGCGCGCATGGTGCACCGGTGCGTCTGAAGCCTGTGAACCGTTCGATTGCGGATGAACGGATTGTGCGGTTGTGATTGGCTTGATCTGCAAGTTGATCGGACGGTCCAGATAGTCTGATCTTTATTCCGGTATGGTGCGGTGTACCGAGTGTTTAGTACACCTGATGACATGGCGCAACAGGATCGAATGACAGATTATTTTAAAGGCTGAGATGGATTTGGGTTTTAATCCGATATGGTAAAACCAGTATCCTAAAAAATCAAAGGCTCAGCTTTAAATACTATTAGATCTAACGGTTAGGATATTTTTGGTATTTTTCAAAATTTTTTTTTAAAAAAATCAATATCTTACTCGCGTGATGAAAAAGTAGAAAATAAGGTGAACAATGACAAATAGTAACACAAATAGTAAGCTCTCGATTCAGATTACTTTTCTTTTCTTTTTTTCCTTTCTTTTTTTTCCCGATTGACTTGGTTTCATTGGCTTTTTATAGCCAATGATAGGGGACAAGGAATCACGAATTTTGCAAGTAATCATGAATTGTGTAAAATTTTCAATGTACAGCTGTACCGCCTACTATCGGTAGAAATCCTCTATTTACTTTGACAAAATTATATTATTTTTTTGTTTTATTATATATAATAATAATATTTATTTATAGGGGTAAAATTAAAAACTCAAATCAGTATTATAAAAAGCTTTTCAACTGCTAAAAATCAATTTTAATTACCAAAAAAAATCTTTATATGGGTATCAACTCGGTGGACCGGTTTTTTCACCAAAAATAACAGTTTTGACCAAAAATAGCCTGAAACTCATTTTTTATCCCGGTTGACATGGTGGGACCCATATTGACTTAGTGGACTCGGTTTTGACCGAAAATGACGGTTTTGACCCGAAACGGCCCAAAACTCATTTTTGATCCCGATCGACATCGTTTAACCCGTATTGACCTGGTGGACTCGATTTTGATCGAAAGATGCGGTTGACTCAAGAAAAATATATTTTAAACTCTTTTTTTTATTTTTACTTTTTTTTGTTTTTTTTGTTATGAATAATCAAATAAAATAACATTCGAAAATCTTAGTGAATCCAAAATTGGGTTACAACACTTGGCACAACTCATTTTTTTCTCAAGAAAAAATGTCATGTTTTTATCTTTAAAGTGTGTTTGTCAAACACTGTCTTAAGGCATTTTTAATGCCTTTAATTTTTATTCTAAATGTTTGTTTGACAAATATGCCTTATTGCCTTTTCCTTTAACTTTAGTTTGTTCTTATTTTAATGTATATCCAAACCAGCAATAAGCTAGCTCATAAGATTTTGAAAAAATTTAGGGACTAATTTTAAGTTACTTGTGGGTTCCTTATTTATTTTTCCAATAATTTTACCTAAATATCATGTTATGGACTTTCATTTTAAGATATTAACCTTAATATTAAAAATATCTAGTTTTTCTCAAAAATTTCAAAAAAAATAAATGAAAGATTAAGAAAAGATTTACTTATTTCAAAAATACAAAAACATGTCTTTTTTAAAAAAAACATTCACTTAATATAGGGTTGTAAACTTAAATTATAAGATATTGAAAAGATATTAAAAATACCTAGTTTTTCTCTTAAATTTAAAAAAAATCAGAAGATTCCTTATTTTAAAAATACAAAAAATATTTTCTTGTTTAAGTGCATACAACCAAATTCTAAATTTTTTTTACATATATTTTCTTTAAAAAGTATATTTTTATCATGTTTTAAAAATACAAAATGAATATTATAATTAATTTGTGATTATCCATTAGGATTTGGTTAAGATTTTAAAAATATCACAAAAATTAATTTATTTAATTAATATTCAGCATATGAATTTTACTACATAATATGTACTCTGGATATTAAATTAAATGAGTTAATAGCCATATACGTTATGAATTAGTTGTAGACTTTATTATTTAAGGAAATAAAATTATACTATAAAGTATATTCTCAATATTAAAGATATAAATAAAAAATAAATATGATGCTAAAATTTAGATTCTAGAACGGTCATGATTTAACTAGAGAATGTAAAATAGAAACAAATAGAAGATATGTCTTGCATCTCACCTGAGACCAACAAATAAAAACCTAACCTATAAAAAGGATTGATCAACAATGCAGCTTACTATAGGAAGGATGCACCAAGGGTGATGCATCTTTTTCATGTACAACTAATCTCTTTACCTAGACTCTCGCAAAATATTAGGTTTTCTAGTGACCATAGTATTAGGTGTGACTCTTTCAAAATTATAATTTTATTATTAATCCATTTAATTATTAATCTCAAACCCTTTTAGTCTAGGAGGAAGATTTGTTATTTGATGTCGTGCACACTGACATGACCAAAAGATTAATGTCTTCTCTTAAATGTAGGAGTGTCGAAATAATAAATAACTCGGCAAGATTAGGGTCGAATCACATAGATGTTAATTATATAAATTATAAACAACAATAATATAACAATAACAATAATAATAACAATAGTAGTAATAGTAGTACTAATAATAATAATAAAGAAGTTGATAAGAATTTTGATATAGAAGATCAATGTGAGGATCAAACAATGATAAAAATAAATGTCAAGGTTAGAGGATCTACTAATGGTATTTCAAACAAATATAGTATAAATTCTTTTTATTATTCAATTGGAAACCGCACATAAAGAAAGTTTCAATCGGATTATAGATGATTAATATGATTACATTAATTATCTTATTCAAATAATGTTAATACTTGTAAATGTTGTCAGACATTCATGATTATTACTTATGTTAATAACAAATCAAGTTTCTTTCATAGCAGAAGTGTCAGTTATACCATACGGTTAGGCTATGAAAGTGCCAAGTATTTGTTGTACCAAGTTTTATACAATATAAATCTAGATTAGTCATTTAACAAGCAAAGTATTAAAGAGTGAACAAGATAAAAAATACAAAACATGTTAGTATCAAACATTAAAATCCATATTAAGTTTACAATATACTTATTATTACACCATTAGTGTAACCTTTTTACCTTGATATAATAAACTTAGTTAAACATAATGAAAAAAAACATAAAAAAACAACATAAAAACATAAATAAGATAAAAGTTAACTAAGTAAAGGAAAAGAAATGAAAGACATAAACAAGATATTAATGAAAGCAAAACTTAAGCATTAAAAAAATACAAAGAGAAAAAACAAGAGCATGATCTTGATCTGGAAACTAAGATGCCTAAATACATGGCAAATGCCTCCTTTTATAGGTCAAAATTTGAAACTATTAATTTGATAAATAATTGATGGATGGGTGGCCACATCTTGATTTGATGACAATCCTTATCTTCTTGTCTTAACAAAACATTATTGATAACATCAGAATTGGAACCACTTGTACCATAAAAGTTCTAGAAAATTGTTTCAGCTTTTCAAGAAAAAACAAATGAGGTCATTTTAACTTATAGAACTCAAGATATGGGTTAAATACTGAACAATGTTGGGGCTGCAGGGCAGATTCAAATTTCTTTGTTGTTGTTATAATTTGGACTTAAAAACAACATTTTTAAAATCAAACCTCCACATGAAAGTTGTAGGCCTATGTATTACTTTTCCATTCATATAAAATAGACCTAAATCTGAGATCCACAGCTCCAGATATGATCCAATTACCGAA
>NW_011500423.1:74115-161601 GCF_000495115.2 Populus euphratica
TGAATATTTACCATAAATTAAAGGTATCTTATATTATTAGATATGTTATTATAAAACATGCTTTAGTTAAGGAGTTATTGATACTTCAAGTGTAAAATAATGATATAAAACTTGATAAAAATATATTTTTAAGTATTAATCACACGCCACGATAAATGTCATACTCACCATTGATGAAGATGTTGGTTAATGTTAGTAAATAACCATTGACGAAGAAAAATGACATAAAAAACATTGCATATATAGAAAAGATTGTTACACATGAAAAGTTTGTGCGAACAACTCTAGAAACTTAAAAAATATATAAAGATATGTGTTAGGACAACATTGGACAAATCAAGATAAATATTAAGTTTCGGGTAAGAGGGTTGGGTCTTGTGACCTATCCACCAAGCTAATCGATTCTAGTGATAGGATCGAGGTATAACCATAGACCAAGGTCCAAATTCACCAAGTTATTCAATCTATTTTTTTTTTTAAATTTAGTTTATTATGTACCATCATGTTCCAAGCGAATAACAAGTTATGTAATAAATTAGAATTCAAGCATTAATAATACCAACTTGATTGAAAATATTCATTAAACGGATGAAAAAAAATCCTTTTGTCAGGAAAAAATATTCTATTGGAGATCGATTAAAAGAATTAATAATGAACAAGCAGTTACTATGATTTTAAATTAAATTTATATAACAATTTATATCGTGCTAGTTAGTACTCATCTTATATGGTGGTCTTTCGAGAAGCAACTTCCAGTCTTCCTTCTAGCGCCTAGGCTCGGTATCATGCACAAACTTGCAGTGTCAACCATTACCTTTCTTTAAGAGAGGGACGAATGAGAAAACGAGTGTGAACATTGTCGACTGTTCATGGATATACTATAAGTTGGGGACTTATATGTAGTTATCCATTAAAAAGGACGAGAATAAATCGAATTAATAAATACGATCCAAAAAATTAATTTTTTTAAAAAAGATTTTCCGTATTTTTAGCTTTGCAAAATTCATAGCTTCTCTCCTCCTCCTCTCAGAGAGGAGAGAGAAGAAGAACAAGAGAAAATATAAAGAGCGTTTTTTCAAATTAAAAAAAAAAACTTTAAATTCCCTCTCCCTCTCCCTCTAGGGTTTCTACTCTCAAAAATCCAATCTTCTCTTCTTCTTTAGCCAATCTCGATTACCCGTACTTGCATTATCGAGACACATTAAAGAAAAATCGCCGATTTCTCTTCTTTTAAAGGTGATCTCATCGGTTAATTGTTTGTACAGATTCGAGGTGAGTGTCCTTTTTTTATTCTTTCGTTTAGAGTTAGAACTCTGATTTTTGTTTCGCTATATAAATTTACGAAAAATCGCTGATTTTTGTTTCGTTTAGGGTTGTGGATTTTAGACATGTAGAGGTTTTGCGGTGCGTTATGGAAGAATGATTTCAGTTATCATGCATTTGTTGAATTGCATGTCAGTGGAAATTTTGTGTGATCTTGCAATGTGTGTTTTTTGCACTCTAAATTTAGTTTTGTTTTTAGATTATTTTATAGCTTGTGATTGTGCGATTTTGGAGTTGATTTTTGCAATTTAGGTAGATATGAGTCAGTGTCTTTGAAAACGTTTAATGATTTTAATGGTGGTAGCTAATATATGCTATTAATTGCAGTGTATAGATACAGAAATTGCATTTGAGGATCAATGGTATGCTCAATTGGAAATGGGAGAATGGCAGTCATGGCTCGGCTTCTGGCCGCGGGAAGTTTATTGCAAAATAATGCAGGTATATATAGATAAGACGATAATTCCATAATGTGCTCCTATGAAGATAACGTTGGAGCCCGTGTAGACTTTTGTGTTAACGCAAGTTTACGTTCTTAGATTGCCTATAGAAATTAACTTTGAAAAGTAAAATGGGATTTAATTTATATGATAGGTGGTATGTCATTTGCCTTTTCTTTTCCCTTGAAGTTTCTTCTATTCATGTTAGCTCCATTTTTTTGGCAGAGGAGGATAGCCAACAGAAATTAGCTACTCAATATATTTGCAGAGAATTACACGAGGCAGAAAAAAAAATAGTATAATTTGTAAGCTCTTACAGGTTAAAAAGACTATAATTTAATAATAAATACTTGAATAAAAATTCAAGAACTAGAGTAAACGGTTATCTAAGTTACTAGAACCAAATTTACTTGATGAAGAAGGTAATCTTCTAGCACTATGTTTATGCGGGAAAGTTTCTATGTGGACTGACAAATTAGGGATGTGTACAGTCCATGACCAGCCTGCATTGTCAAGTCTTAGTTGTCATGTTCTTTGAAATTTAAGTCAAATTTTTTGTTTTCTCTTGGTATTGAGTTTCTTTAGTTGCTTGATCATTTCCTTTTGCAGATATGCGTGTTTTTGGTTTGATGCCTATGACTGACCCTTTGGACCTGGTAAGGTTTGACAAGTTGAGCTTTTTATTGGTTGTATAAACAATATTCTAACTCATTTATTTTCCTTTCACATGCAAAGTACTGTTAATCCATTGGTGTGCTTATGATATTTCTTAATTATTTTTCTAATTTTGCAATATCATTGTGAAGGTATGTTGCAATGCTTGTAAGAAGACAGTGAAGGCTAGCCAATATGCAGCCCATGCAGGTTTTGAGGTTTTCTTTTTTCAATTTTTTCCTTTTCCCTTTCTTTCTTTCATAACTCTTCAGGCATTTATTAAAATTGGTGTTAATGTGGCATATGTTTCAAATAATAGAGCGCCATGCAATGAATATAAACATTTTAAAGTGGTTGAAAAACACAAGGAACATTGATGTTGACAAAATATTTGTTTGGAAATGATGTGGACAAGTGCTTGTGTTTAATTAGAACCATTAAGTGCTTCATTGTCTCCTAGACATCTGCATTATTACTGTTTATCCCTTTTTTTTAAACCAACATTGCTTGATTCGCACAAATGCTAGTCAGGACTTCCTTTGGAGTCCCTGCAGATGCTTTCATCGATACTTCAATAACAATGATTTTGTTATATGCTTTTACTTGAATGAGTGCTTGAATCAGGGTGTAACATGATTTTTTAAATCAAATGATGAAATATCACAATCTCCGCATAGGTTTTTATTTGCAATCTCTTCCAAATAAGTTTTAGTCAACTAGGTAATTGTGTTTTGGTTCAAACTTTAAGGTCTTGGAGGAACAGATGGTGCTAGCCAACTGGTTGTCTAACCTTGAGGGCATGAATATGTACTTTTGGGAGTAACTGTTTCTTCATACTGTACATGTGTATTACGGGTTAATTGATAGCCTACCTTCAATGGTTAGGTACAACCCTTAAGTCTGGCAGTGCAAGTGCTTAACTGAGTTAGGTTTCTTTTTTTTTTTTTTTCTTTTTAGAGCTTTGTAGGTTCTTAAATTCTGCAGAAGAAATGACCTTGGAGCCTGATGGTGGCACAGGACGCAGGAAACCTCCAAGGAAGGAGAGGAAAAAGTTAATAACTGCCTATTCTAGTATCCTCTATTTTATTTTGAGACACCAAAATCTATTTTAAATCCCTATTTGTTGATGATTCAGATGGCTTTGTTACAACACTACCGTTACTTTTAATCTTGGGGAAATGCAAAGAGGCAATGGTTTTTCTCATTAAGTGTTACAAATTTGAACAATGTTTGGTGCTTTGAGATTTTCACATTGTTTCAAAGGATGTTACTTTTATTTTGTTTTTATACAGGCTAGTGGTTTAGTTCTTAACTTTGTTTAGACCAAGCCACACCAGTTGTGGAACGAGAAAGTTCTGAATATATAGTTGCAGATGATACTGTTGCATCAGAATCTCAGTTGGACAGGCCTCCTAGAATGCCTTCTTCCTTCTCCCTGGATACAAAAAGTAAGTCATTTTTGCTCTTATATCTTTATTTAATCTTCTCTTGAATCTTTTATATCAAAAAATTAATGAGTAATCATTTCAAGTAATGATAAGTTAGGTTTTTAAGTGATACAAGTCTCTCAGTTTGCATATGAATGGTGTTACATCCTCTAGAGTCAGGTCTGTTGTTGGTGTCTTAATTTTAACTTTTGAGTCAGCCCTAATATTTTCTTCTTTAATGATTTACCTTCAAACTAGGAAAAATGGACTTGCTGAGTTCTGTGACAAGCCTTGATGTGAATTTATACTTCTGTGGACTGCATCTTGTTTCATTCTTGTGGAAAATTTCCTTTTTGTGTTGCACCTATCCTGGTTAGTGGTCAGTCCTTCCTGAAATTTCACTAAAAATTGGATTTGTTCCTATCATCTTTGACTAAAGATTTTGTGTTCCATCTTTTCTTTTCCATATGGGTCTAATGGTTAACCTTTGATGTAACTTTGGCTCAGTGCTTGCCTGACACTCCTCATTTGCATTAACTAATAAGATTACTTTGTTCAGTGCTTACTTTTGCTTGGAATTATTGTCATTTGGTAGAATATCTACCACTCATTTTGACTACAGAGGGGAATCGATTATTTGTTTGAAGACTATATTGTAGTTTCATACCTTCAGATGTCTGTATCCGTGTAAAAGGTTGTGAAATTTCTTTTGCAATAGAGGATAAACAGTCCAGTAATTACTTTTTTTAGGAGAGAAATCAGACATTCCTCTCTTTCTCAATGTGCTGCAAGAATTTTGGGTGAAACCTCCTCTCTCTTGAGTAGACCAATTGCATTCTCTAGTGCTGGTACTTGAGATTGGGTTAATGAATTGTAACTTGGTATATATGATCTGAAAGCTAGTCCTTTTCTCCCAAGTTGTATCCCAGTGGTTTTCCTTCAAAAGGAGGTTCTGTTGTATGATGCTTTTGTAATAGAATTAATGAACCTGAGCTAGCTAGATTGACTTATTTTTTCCTTTCAAGGATTTGAACCCACATCATTATGAAAAGTCCCATATGGCTGGGGCAACGGTGGTGATTCTTGAGTCAAGTAGGGTTTTTGTATTTTTTTAAATGCTATTGCATCTGAAATACTTAAAAAGAGTAATGTTTTAATCCTGCTTCCTCAACAGACAGGTTCATGGTTGCAATAGACATGCACATGTTATTCTGTTTGAATATATTTGATTCCTTCCTTTCATTTGTCCTTCAGGAAATTCTGCTACTGTAGATGTGGCATCTATGATTGTTGGAAAAGCAGTGAGTCCTGAGAACAGAGACTACTCAGCCTGTGTGACGCCACCTCCAACAAAACGCTATAAATTGTATGCTTTCTTTGTTCTCTATGGCGTGTGATTGCTTTAAATACTGCTATCTGCATATCTTCAGGTATCATAAATATTGTTCATAATTCAATGTGAATTTTGAATATCATTTTCTGCATTGGCTTTCTCATTGTTTTCATTTCTCTTTTTATCACTTCATTGCTATTGCACTTATGTGCAATCATGTAGTTATATTATACTTTCATGCTTAGATATATTTCTTCAGGGAATGTTGGTTAGTATATCTTAGAACTTGTATTACATAATAATTAAAAGGGATGTAGTTTTAGTTTCCGTATTATTGTCTTTGGTATTCCTTTTTCATGCATCTTTATTTGATACCCAAATGATAACTTGTTTAATTATGTGATTAGGCCATTACTTTTATTTTGCACATCAATGCCCCCTCCCCCCTGTTAATTATCTTGTGAAGAGAGTACTTTACAAAGTGCCCAAGCTGAGTGATGTGAAATTCAGACACAACATTCTGCCAAGAATGTTCCAGTATATCTGTTAAGTCATCCTCTATGCCTGCTACTTATGACAATCTTGTGAAATTTGATACTGGTTTCAATTACATGATCCATTGTTTTTGGTTTGTGTAGCATATCAACTGAGCATCGACTGCAATCAGATGATCCAGAAACAGCTTCTGGCTTAACAAAAGTTACAAGCACTGTGGATCCATCTACTTGTATGCCCAAATTTATATTTTTTATTAACTTGGTCTCTATTCTCTCATTTTTTTCTAACCACAAAAAACGACTTCTTTTAATATCATATTTTGAAAGAAAACTTAAAAGTGGGTTTCTTGACTTTTGCACCTTCCTTGCCCTCTAGTTACTGATTTGTCACATGCTTGCTGTTCTCCATCCATGTGGAGTTTACATTCTCTTTATCAAAGATATCTGGCAAGCTAGTCCATAATCGCAGTATATACGAATTTCATTTCAGGAAAACATGGTGTTGGATTTTCATTTGGGTACCATATACATATATTAGAAAAGTTGGATGTTGCATCAGAGGAAAAGGAGTAGAACAGAAGGAAATAAAGAATCTTAAATCTTTTCAACATTCAATTACAACCAGAAAAATGGAGTGTGCAATAGGTGGAAACTCTAGTTCATTGAAATTTGAAACAGTTTTTATTATTTCCATCATGCCATCAACAATAATCATGCATTCACTTAGATATTCATAGCTCAACTGAGATGAAATGAACATGGGTGCTTGTGCTGCTACTGAATACATGTTGTACTTATGAAGATTTGTTTTTCATCTATTGTCCATGGAGAGATTTTCAAGCACATTCAAATTCAGGATGTGACATGCCTAATGATTATGTTGCATTTAGTGACCATCTTCTCTGTGGCTTATCTGTGAAGTTGTCTGAGCCCTTTTTGATTCTTGACTTTGGATGTTCTCTGCTTTCTGGATATTATATAATGACCTGTTGTATTAAATCAGATATTCCTGTGTTGATTCTTGACTTTGGATGTTCTCTGCTTTCTCGATATTATATAATGATCTGTTGTATTAAATCAGATATTCCTGCTCCCCTTGCTACCAAAGTTTATTACTCTCAAAGGAACTCTCGTCTACGGTCAGCAGTTGCTTATCTGTACCATGCCACATCTGCTGAGGGACTGAACATGGTGAATTCAGAATTATCACAGGAAAGCTTAATGCAACTACTGGCTTCATCTCAGAAGGGTTCTTTAGATGCACAAACAAATGACCTGATCAATGAAAAGGTTTGTACCTATTGTTACTATTGGTGGCTTAACTTCCATTTGGCTGTTGCAAAGTGTCTTTTCTTAAAAATCTTAGTTCCTTGCCAGCTCTCATCGTACAGTTGTCTTCTGAATTGTTGAAATCAGCATGTTAATTTTTACATCTAGTGTTGTACTGAATGGCAAGTTATACCAAGTGAACCTGTGGTGTTGTGCTAGAACTTTCATGTTCAGGAAATTCATTTTGCTTCCCGATGCATCAAATTACACCCTCTGGAAGTTTTCCTTCTTTGACTTTTATATAAACTTCCATATCTTTAGTGCATGCCCATCTTATATATTTTTTTTAAATTCTGCTCACAGTGCTGCTGCTGTACATAAATTATTTAATTAGAAGCTACTGACTTAATCTTTGTAAGGCAGGGAGATCCTTCTGTGCATGAACCTGATGAAATTCGTGCACAAAGTTCAGAGATGTGCCTGGATAATTCAGGAGGATGTCCACCATTGACTAACTTCTCAAATCAGTTTCCTGTTGATAACATTCTAAGGCCCCAGACTGCTTCAGTTGGAATGCTCGGAAGCAAATATCTTTCAAAGCCCTATTCTTTTGCAGGCAACTCAGGTAGTCTACTAATTTCTTCTACCGTTACCTGCAAGCTCCATATTTTTGAATCAGCTACTAACACTAGGCATGATCTCAGTTAGTAAAATGGAAAGTTACAGATAACTTTTTTAAAAATGCTAATCATAATTGAGCTTATTACCTAGTAGCTGGCATTTGTTGACTGAACGATTACTGCATTAAAGCTGCAACTGTTTTTTAAGTTATATGAATTATCATTTTCAATGTTTAATATTTTTTGATTTTGTTACCATCATCATCAGAATGATACTTCCTTTGTCCAATGCATGGTTATATTCCTTTTCTCCCTGTTCAGTTGACAACTCTGTTTTTGTAGGTCAATCTCTTGGAACCATGCAGCAACCAAACGGAACTGTCCCTGTTTTATAGGAGCCCATGTGGGAATTTTGGCTAGGCGAATATTTATTAAATACCAAATGTGAGGTTAGGATCCATTTTTGAAAACACAGAAGCAAATCACCGCAATTGTTCATTCTAGCATTCTGTATCATACTTGACATCTGACTGTTGCTTATACTACTTGAATAGAAATAAAAAAAATAAAATCATCGTAGTCACAGTTACAGACCTAAAATAACTTGACAGTGCAAATTCACTCACTGTTTCTCAAGTCTTGGTCCTCCTGGATGTTTTTAGCCTTGTGATAATGATTTTGTTCGTTTTTCTGAGTCTCCTGATGTTTCATGAGATCTCATGTTGCAACTACTTGTGCTTATCTGGGTTCCAAGAACCTGTGAGAGATGTTTATAGTTAGCCTATCAGTGCCAGTGTGAAATGAGGAGCTGTAAATTGTGGCCTACCAAGAAATTCTTATGTTTGCACAGTAAGCAATACAGGTAGTAATGGCATTTGGCTTGTGGATCATTTTCTTAGCTTGCTTGCTAGTTTTCATCATATCAGATGTTTTTTAGGGTGGTGGGGTTGATTTACAGCTTTACAGTTTTTGAATTGGCATTTTGTTGCTGTATCTCCATATAACACTCCAAAGGAGAGTGAAGGAAGTTCAGATCTACAAAAACATGTCGTTTTCGTTGTCGCTATTGTAAGTTTGGTGAGAGTGGGAACTTGTTGCCGCAATTCAAAGAGAAATCAAATCTGGAGTTTCTAGCGAGCAGGACCTGGCAAGTTGCCTCCAGTGTATGCCTATTATGGAGATGAAGTGGCAAAAGGCAATGGACTAAATTGCGATTGGAACAGATTTGGACAGCCCGGTGGGTTTGTGCTTGTGGTAGTTAGATGTCTCAACTCTAGCACACTTGGTAAATTCTTTTCTGGTTCACTACAAAATATCTGCTCATTCTGGAGATGTGGCTGGCCTCCGTGGCCTTCCACGTTGTCGCAAGTGGATGGATCTTTGTCTTACATGGAACACTTTTGTCATCTGATTATGACGAAGATGGCTTCCTTTGACCTGATGTCAGAAAACGTTGTTATTTATGTGAAAAAAAGACAAACATGGGTAGTGTCGTATGTATGTTAAAAAAAATCGCGCATTTGGGGCTCATGTCTTGGCAATACTTCGATTAAATTTTTAGATTCGTGGTGGTCTTTAGCTTGTTGCCATGTATTTTAGAAATTAAATAATAGGGGGGCCAAGGGAGATGCATGCTGGACGTGGCTTTGAGCCTTTCTAATGCTCGTATTGTTCATGTCTCCAAATATCCTCCTCCAAAAGTGACATTTTTACAATAATGAAAACGTAAGGCATGTATGAATCTTCCCAATTGGACCTCTGTGATTGAGTTGGTGGTATAATTCTTCCAGTTTGCCTGTTGGTGGCTTCAAAAAGCTTATAATAAAATAGAGAAGAGAGATGACAGCTCCCTCACGCACGGAGAGGAGGAAGAATCCTAATTTGTTTCCTAGAATAAATTCTTGATTTGTTTTTTTTTCTTCTTCTTTTGAGTTGCAAGGATTCAAGGAAACTTTATTCTTTTCAATTTTCTAGAAAATCATGGTTTTTATTCTATTTTTTTTTGAGGTATCAGTGATAGTGGTTAATTTTTAAAATATTTTTATTTGAAAATATATTAAAATAATATATATATTTTTATTTTTTACATTAACAAATCAAAATGATAAAAAATTACTAAAAAACAACTAATTTTAAGCAAAAAAAAAAAATTCTAATTTTTAACAAACTGTTTTGACCACAATGCATACAGAAATTACAACTTAGGTCACAAAATATTCATTTTGTAATTTGTAACCATTCACATACACAACCTAGGTCAAGCAATACAAAATATTCATTTCATAATTTATAACCATTAATCAGATACACGATCTATTCCTTTTAAAGAATTATTATGTAAATGCAACTCTCAAACACTTTTGGCCTTTTGTGTTTGCTTGGAACTGTTTCATATTTTAAGAACAAAGTATACATGAAAGTTGACGTTTTATTACAATTATGGGATCTATAATTATCATATCCAAGATTCTAAATGAAATGGAGATATATAGTAATATGGTTTGGCAATGAATGAACACCTCATGCTTACCCATCATCCTCTAGATGGTGGGGTGGGTGATGCTCGTTCTTCATTCGTGGCTCAAATCAATTAGCATAGCTTTGAATTTGAAAAGTAGTTCTCACTTAGCTAGGTTCATTGTCAATCATCATATACTCGGTTGATTTTTATCCTATGCAGTACTAGCTTGTCCGGGCTTTCATTTGACAAGACAAGATTATTTTAGCATGATAAAATGGTAAATGGTAATGCTTTCCTCCTTTCTTCCATTAGGATGGTCTCCATCTCTCTGTATGTTCTCTTCTTTTATGTAAGTTTTTGTTATTTCCATCGATGATGGGGGTGGGTGGTCATGCCTTAAAAAAGCATTTCGAATACGGTTCAAATACATTGTCAAACTTAACTTGCGTATATAAGAAACCATACAATGGATCATGTGGCTTGCTAGCTTCTTGAACCTTTTGCCGGGAGAGAACAGAGTGGAGGGCCACCAAAGGCCAAAATTGAAGAAGAAGAGGATGTGCTGCTAGAACATAGAGATATATGAATAAAGGACAAGGTTCAGCGATAGAATTAAAGATCACAAACAGACAAGAGTAGAAGAATGATGGACGTTTTCCTTTCCTTGATGGATGGCAAGGTACACAAACAAAGAGCAAATAGATAACCTCCGGTGGATGGGAACCCTACAGCGAGAGGCTTAGACATTACGGAGATATTATTGTTGCAGGGCCCACAACCTCTCTCCCTCCATCCCTCTGGTTATAATTACCTGAACCAGGCCGATTTAATCAAAGTTTCGATATCAACACTTCGCCTGAAACATTTTAACCTTCTTGAGGCTAGTGGTTCTATTTCTTTCACTCTGATATTCGATCGGAATTTAGAATCCATTTGACCATGTCGTGGTGCTCCAGCGCTGCAATCAACATCTCTCCCGAGTAAAAAACACAAAACTTTCTTGTGCTTTTTAGTTAAAAATATATTAAAATAGTATTTTTTATTTTTAATATTAGTAAATTTAAACAATTAAGAATTATATAAAAATATCAATTTAATATTTTTTAAGGTTAGAATCAGTTCAAAAATTACTCTGAAGAATGAGAAATAATATCTGTAACTTGAAGTTATTATATCCTTGCTGTCGTACCAAACTAATACAAGGAGAAAAACGTGTAAGATTCGCTCATTTATCAGTTAAAATTATTATCATCCTTCCATAAAGCATCGACATCTCACCTAACGACGTACTTGAATGATGGTTCTAGTCTAATGCCATCATAGTCTTCCTTAATTAATTCACTAGATTAGCCGTCTAAAACACTTTTCAACAACACTAACTTCATCATTGTATTTTATTGTACCCTGTTTGTTTTTTTATTTTAAAAATATTTTTAAAAAATTATTATTTTTAAAAAAATATTTTAATGTGATGAAACCAAAAATATTTTTTTAAAATAAAAAAAATATATTATTTTGATATATATTCAAATAAAAATTATTTTAAAAAATAATCATTACTACACTTTAAAAAACTTTTTAATTAAATATCTTTTTACCTTTTAATTAAATAACTTTTTATGATTAAAAGTAAATTGTCCTCTACTTAATTGATTTGTCAAGACTAAATTAGAGTCTAGATAGGTTAAATAGAAAACCGATTTAAAAATTGAGTCTTGGTCTAATACAACCAAAACTAAAAATTGTTTTTTTTTTATTGAATTAAGTCTAGTCCTAAAGATTAACTTGTTAATTTATAATCTAGAACTTAATTTATATTTTATTTCATGCTTAACTAGATACAAGTTAATCAATTTATATATAATCTTTTCATCTTCAAAACTTTTAAAAATACCTTCCTATTTTAGTCTATTATAAATCTCTACACATAATTTAAGGAGAAAATTAACTTAGAGTTCGCAATACTTTAGTTGGGATGAGATCCATTCCCATGAAACCATTTAATATAATGAATGGATTTGAATCTTCATCAGGACAAGAAAAATTCTCCTTTAGAGATAAGGTGCTAGATATTGAAACTCCTCCACCTATGAGAGAAAGGGTTAATCTCATTAACAACAATCTTATCTGTATTGAGTATGATAATGAAAATCATTTATTACCAAAGGTTTATATTGATGATTTAGTCTTTTGAGATTTGTGTTACTATTGGTGTAACTCTCTGATTGCTAAAATTTTTGGCAAGAAAATTGGTTACTGTTAGTTAAGAAAGAAATTGAAAGGGGTATGGAAATTGAATAGAGGTTTTAAGCTTATATACGTTGATAATGGCTTTTTCATGGTCAAATTTGATTTTGCAGATGATAGAGCAAAAGTAATTGATGAAGGGCATTGATTGCTTTTTTATCATTACCTTGCGGTGTGTAATTGGTCATTAGAGTTCATATCCTCTACAACAAAAATCAATAGATTAAGTCTTAATCTAGTGTTTTATGACAAGAACTTCCTCATGGCCATGTCTTTGGCTAAGGCAAAGCTATTAAGGTTGACATGCATACATTAAATATTGAATAAGGGTGTTTTGCTTGTATTTGCATTGAAATTGATCTTAATCAACCCATAATGGAAAGATTATGGATCAAAGATAATCTATACAAGGTGGAGTATGAGGGTTTACATTTAATTTGCAGCAGTTATGTGGCCAAAGGAGATATGGACAATGATAATAGCTCCACGATTTAGGTTATTAGTCTAGGTATCGAAAGCAAAATTCATGGTAACTGGCTAACAGTTGCCAAATTTAGGAAACCAAAAAATGATAAGGGAGTGAAATTAAAAGGAGTTGTATCAGGGTAATAAATCTAATACATTTGTGGTATAAGAGGGGGTTGATAAGGATATTTTTGTTGCATCACAACAATATGAACTACAAGGAAAAAAAAGATGTGGGTCTGATTATTCCTAGTGTAGGCTTCGAATTTATGACTTAGCATAAGAAACATGTAGAATAAGATAAGCCCATGGTAGTTGAGCCTATTATGAACCCTATTATTGTTACAGATAGGAGACAGAGTATAATTTAAAAAGAGAAGCAGAAGGTGGTGCATACATCCATAGTAGAATATGATTTTAATAACTTAAATATCTCAATGCCTCTAGTTTTCTCATCAAGAGGCCTCGACATGATAAGGGAGAAGGAACACTCAAAGCAGAATGCTAATGAGTTGAGGAAGATAGGATTCTATATTGGAGTTACCACAACAATGACAAAAGCAAATAATAGTACATATGACCCTGACATAAATTATCTTTTTTAGTGTTTAATGTTCGGATCATGCCACTAGTAAAGAGGATACTATTAACAACATAAATAACATTAATGAGGTATTATAAATAAGAGAAGGTATGGTTATAGATGATGGGCCATAAACTGGTGATTTTTTCTATCTTTTTTTTTGTACTATTTCTTATGATATAGTTATTCAATGAATTTTCAATCCTATTTTGGACTATTAAGGGAATAGTTAACAGCTAAGGTAAAAGACACTATAAAGATTTAGTGTATAAATATCAGCCCTCATTCTTTGTGATATAAGGAACTTATGCTCTGTTTGCTAGGGTGGAGAAATTATGGGCTAGCTTGGGTTATTTTCTAGCAGTTATAGTTGAATCCCGAGGTCATGCAGGGGATCTAAATTTTATGAACAAAAAGTTTCTTTACTATTGGATACTACTAGTTAATGTGCTACTATTAAAGTTTCTTTAATAGGCTATCATTGGTTTATCTCAGCAATTTATGCATCATAAATTCCTCACCTATGACAATAATTTTAGGATTATTTGCCAACTCTTATGGATATTGTGCAAGGGGTGTTGACTTTGATTGGGGATTTTAATGAGATTTGTTCATCGTTAAAGAGTTGTGGCAAATTGTTCTCTTGGTCTAGGGCTTCCCGGTTCTTACAATGACAAATTGCAACCTTATAGATCTAGGGTATCAAGGTCGGCACTTTACTTGACATTGCCATATTTATGGTTTTTGTTATCTAGCTAAGAGATTGGATAGGGTTATAGCTTCTGTGAAGTGGAAAAACGATATTTTTGATGCCTATGTGGAGCACATGTGTAGACTTTATTATAACCATAATCCAAGTCTTTTGAGATGTGGACAATTATCCTATATGGTAAGGGAGAGGCCTTTCAGATTTGAGGCAGTTTGGACTACTTATAATAAATATAGGGATATGGTTAGTATAACATGGAGGAAGAGCAAAAATAATGTAATGCATGGTCTCAATGAAGTCCGTAGGAACTCTATAAACTTTAATGAAAATGCCTTCAAAAATATTTTTTTGAAGGAAGCGACGTATCGAAGTTAGGTTGAAGGGTGCCCAAAGATTGTATAGAGTATAACTATAAGGAAAATCTCTTTTCTCTTGAAGATCAGTTGTGACAGGAATATAGTGAAGTTCTTTGACAAGAAGAACTTTTATGGTTCCAAAAATAAAGAGAAAGATGGGTGAGCCATTGGGATATGAACACCAAATTTGTCCACACTCTTACAAAGAACATGAGAAGAAAAAATAGAATATGTGGATTATTTTGGCCTATTAGGTCATGGTACTATGATAACTATATTCGCTAAGTGGAAGTTGTTAGTTTCTATAAATCACTATTTTGTTCAATGACTCTGTTGAGTTAAATGCCTTTAAGGGTATTGCTATTCCTAAATTGTCGTAGGAGGAAGCAGCAAAGCCAGTTAAATTGGTAACCAAAGAGGAGGTGAATATTACTTTAAAGAGCATAGGTTTGTATAAAGCTTCCAGTATGGATGGTTTTCATGCTTTTTTTTTTTTTTAAATACTAGGATATAATATGAGATGATGTTTGGAGGTTAGTTTATTATATAGTTATTAAACTCAGACTGAACCGGTGGATCGACCTGGTGGCTGGACCGATCCAAGTTTGTTAAAAGACTGGCTGACGCAACAATTTGGCAAAACCCGGTTGACCATGACTTGGGAGAATCTGGGCAAGACCTTTTTTTTTTTAAATGTGGCTTTTCTCCTATACTCCTCTTTTTTTATATTTTTTTTAGTTGGTTATTAAAACTTTTTAAAGTTCGTTATATAAATATTAGAAAAATATTTTATTTTTTCAATGTGAGATTTGAAATCTTTTAGTATATATACTCTATATTTCCAAGAAAAAAGTTATGTACCAATGTGGGATTTGAAGTCCTTTCTTATATATACTCTATGTTCATAAGAAAAAAATTATATTTTTTTTAATGTGGGATTTGAAGTCTTTTCGTATATATATCTTATGTTCACAAGAAAAAAATTATGTTTTTTCAATATAGAATTTGAAACCCTTTAATATATATACTCTATGTTTCCATGAAAAAAGTTATTTTTTTCATTATGGGATTTGAAACCCTTTTGTATATATATTTTACGTTCACAAGAAAAAAATTATGTTTTTTCAATATAGAATTTGAAACCCTTTAGTACATATATTTTATATTTCCAAAAAAAAATTATTTTTTTTAATGTGAGATTTGAAGGCCTTTTGTATATATACTCTATGTTCACAAGAAAAAAGTTAGTTTTTTAATATGGGATTTGAAACCCTTTAGTATATATACTCTATATTTACAAAAAAATGTTATATTTTTTCAACGCGGGATAAAAAACTTTGTAAAATATTCTTTTAAACTTTATTATTTATAATATATATAGCCAATATTCACATAGATTATTTTTTTATTTTTTTAATATAAAATATTAAAAATTTAATTAATTTTTTTAAAATTTTTTCAGGTTGAACTATAAAATTCTGGACCTGGTTCTTTAGTGGGGTCAATCCCGGGTCAGATTTGATAAATATAGTTTATTGGCTTTTGAGAATGGACGTTTAAATCAAGATATTTGCTGACTCTTGTGGATCTTATTCCAAAAGATGAGTGACCCACTACCTTCAAACTGTTTCATCCCATTAGTCTCTGCAATGTAGTCTACAAGTTGATTACTAAAGTCCAGGTAAATAGACTGCGACCATTTCTGGATGACCTTATTGGGTCTCTTCAGTGCAGCCTCATTCCAGGACGCTTTAATTTTAATAATGCATTGATCGCACAAGAGTTTATGCACTTCATGCATAAGACTAGAGGGAAACAGGGCTACATGACTGATAAAGTTGATCTAGAGAAGGGTTGTGATAGAGTTAACTAGGAATTTCTTCAGAGTACTCTAGAGCATTTTGGGTTCCCTGAAGGAACAATCAAATTAATTATGTTTTGTGTTCGGTCTACCTCTCTTACACTTCTCTGGAATGGTTTGAAATTACCTTCTTTCTCTCCAAACCAGGGGCTTCGACAGGGAGATCCACTCTCTCCATACTTATTTGTTTTATTTATTGAGAAGTTATATTGCACAATATGCAAGAAGGTGTCTGATAAAGTGTGGCAACCAATTCATGTTTCTAAAAATGACCTAGGCATTTCACATCTCTTGTTTGCTGATGATGTTCTTCTTTTTATCAAAGCTAGCAAAACATAAATGCACTCACTTATTGATGTTCTTACTAGTTTTTGTAATTCTTCAGGCCCCAGAGTGAATTTTGATAAATCAAGAGTTATGACATTAAGGAATGCTAACAGACATTTGAAAAATGCATTGGCTCAGTTATCGATGAAATTTGCGAGTGACCTTGGAAGACACCTTGGTTTTCCTTTGACTCAAGGGCGTGTAAAGCGATCAGACTTCAATTTCATCATGTACCGTATTCAATCCAGACTGGAAGGTTGGAAGGGTCATGTGCTTAATAGAGCTGGAATGGTAACTGTAGCTCACACAATTATTTCTTTTATCCTTATATATTATATGCAAAATCAATTGTTTTTGGAAGTTGTATATAATAGCATTGACAAGACTATCAGGAATTTTATTTGGGGTAGAAGTGACTCCAGCCGAGGTTTCAATTAATTAATTGGAAGACCATCATCAAGCGGAGGAATTTTGGGGGGCTTAGCATCAGAGAAACTAGGCTAGCTTATGTTCCTATCCTTGGCAAATAAGCAATTACTTAGTGGTGGGAGGAAGCCGTGGGTTCAAATCTTACACCACAAATATCTGTGAAATTCCAGCTCGTTTTATTGTTCTCCTCCTTCAAAAACAACGTCTAACACGTGGAAAGCTATTTATAAAGCTTTCAAATGCTTACGTGATGGTTTTGCATTTAAATTGGGTAAAGATGATGTTTCATTATAATGTGGCCGTGGCTTGATGCAGGCACAATGGGTTCCCTTGTTGACTCTGTTCATATTAGTGATTATAATTAGAAAGTGAATGATTTATGGATTAATGGCTACTGGAACTTCAGTCAACTTATGACTAATCTTCCTAACGATTTCAAGAACCTTGTTAAAGCTATCCCAATACCTTTATATCTTCGGTCTGATGATAGCATCATTTGGCTGTCTAATATTGTGAGAATATACAGTCCGAAATCAGCCTATTTATGGCTTCTGAAATCTTACGTTACTCTCAATGGTGATTGATACTAGTCTTGAATTTGGAGATTGAAAACTCCCGAAAAGATTCGGTTGATGATATGGAAAATTTGGTATTATTGTTTGCCTACAAATTCTTTACGCTTCAAATGGCACTTGGCTTCTTCATCGACTTGTTACTATTGCAAGAGGGAGGAGGAAGATATCCTACATTGCTTAAGAGATTCTGTGTTTGTTAAAAATGTTTGGGAGACACTCGACTTTGTTTATTTGCGGGACTTTTGGAGTGTTAAAGTTAAAGTTTAGTGTTAAAACTTTATCTCATCCATTGCGGCAACTCTATTCCTTTCAACCTTCTAGTGGTTATGGAAGCGTAGGAACTATATTATGCATGATGAATATTTTGCAGGGGATTCCTGAATCATTAACCAAATTCATCATTTAAATGATGAATGCCGAAAGGGATGGGGCAACTTGGATTCAATTCAAAGAGATCCAATAAATGTTTCCTGGCTTCGTCTAGATGAATGCTATGTTTGTGTGTATGTGGATGGCAGCTCTCAGGGCAACCCCAACATGTAGATTTGAGGGACTGGTTCGAAACAATGAAGGTCACTAGATGGCGGGTTTTTGTGGTTTTGGATCGAATCTTCTTCCAGAGCTTATGGCAATTAAACATGGCTTAGATATAGCATGGGATATAGGCCATGGGAGGATCATTCTCCAATCTGATTCTCAAGAGGCAATCAGGCTTGTGAAAGAGGACAATTCTAAATTCCACAAATTGGGTGTGATTATCGTAGATGTCGAGTTCCTTCTTGCAAGGGAATGAGAGGTTTATATGCAACATACATCGAGGGAAGCGAATGCATGTACTGATTTTTTGGCTAAACATGGTGTAAAGAATCATGATTTGTTCCAGGTGGGGGACATTCCTCCAATTCATTGGGTATCAATTTTAGAAGAATTCTTTAGTTTGTGTCCTTTTAATTTCCGCTAAAAAAAAGAACAATTAAATTTAAATGAGATTCAATTTAACTGGTCTTAAAATAACATCGTAAAACTTAAAAATAATCTTGAAAAGATGTTTTGAATTGATTTACAGATATTGAGCTGGCCATGTAATTTTGTCATGATGTTCGCGTAAACAAGGAGAGGGTGTAGCTATTGTCTTAAGCAATAGTATGCTCTATTAATGTGCTTTTAGGATTTGGATTGAATCGTATAAGATTCAAAATTTAATTTCCTAAAACCATTCTCAATTAATGTTGCATTAATATTATATAGAAATTACACCCCAATAATTTTTTAAATTTTTTTTAGATTTCAGAATTACATACGCCACAAACAAGAATCTATCCTTATAGTAAGAAATTAAATTTTTGAGAAGTTAATGTTTATAAACATAAAGTCCAGAATTTCTAAATTTTTTTCACCATTAACTATGAATTTCTTTACTTACATAATAAAAACAATATTAATTTTACTGAAATTTTATTTTCTTAAACAAAAGAATTGGACCGCTAATTCAATGGACAAGACTTATGATAAGATTAGCCTCTTTGAGTAGAAATGAACAATTAGTTTCTTAACATATAAAGAACTCTTCAGTTCTCATCCACATGTATTAACATTGAATTCAAATTTAAAAGACATGATTTATTGAAACCTAATAATAATACTAAATTAATAATTTATTATTTTATTTTTCTCATCTAATTGAGATCTTTAATTTTAAATTTAATAGTTACATTTAGAACATGACTAAAAAACACTAATTTTTTAAATTTAAACTCTCTCATGATTATATTTTAAATTTAATGATTTACATTATATAATAGAAATAAAATATATATAAAAATTATTTTTATTGTTATCATACACTAAATTATTCTTATTCAAATTAAATTCAACATATATAATTAATAACTCTCTAATTCATGAGCATGAGAAAATAACATAAAAAAATGGAACAAAAAATTAAATACTAGATATGGTTAGTACTAATACCTCAAATAATAACGTAGTTTCCTCTTCTTAATCCTTAACCAACAAGACATTCATAGCCTCCATCTCTCTCTCTCTCTGACCCCTTCCTCTCCACATCCCCATCCACAACACATCTCCATCTCTTTCTCTCTCCCTATATCTCACAGCCCAATCCCAGATCCCTCTCTAACAAGACCAAAAATGAAAAACCCAGTTCCTAGTTTACCTTAAAGCTCTCGAATTTCCCAAAAATGCCAGCAATTAAGAGCATAATTAACAGGTCAACATCACACAAGGTGGTCCAGTACAGCTCAGCACCGGAGCTGAACCTTTTTTCCGCTGGCGGTGCTGCAGAGAGTACTTCATGTTGGGCTAATTTGCCACAAGAGTTGTTAAGAGAAGTGCTTGTTAGAATAGAAGAATCAGAGAGTAGTTGGCCACCAAGAAAAAATGTGGTGGCTTGTGCTGGTGTTTGTAGGAGTTGGAGACATATAACTAAAGATTTAGTTAAAGTCCCTGAACTCTCTGGCAAAATCACTTTTCCGATCTCTGTCAAGCAGGTAGCTTTTATATGTTACTTTGTTTCTGTTCTAATTTTGAGTTTTCGTGAGTTAATTGTGATTGGGGTTTATGGTTTTGATTTTGTGTTTTGATCCTTGATTTGATTGTCAGTGGTGAGATCATGGATTGATGAATAATGGAACTTCATTTCTGGGAATTTAAAGTGGGTTTTAATTGGTTTTGGTTATTGTTAAATGATTGTTGTTTTCTATGGATTATTATGATAGACATTTTGTGTCTTGGGATTTGTAAAGCTTGTTCTGGTACTGTTGTTTGTACCTTGCTTGCGTGAGGAATGTAATTTAGACTTTAGTGTGGTTGTCAATGTTGCAAACTTACAGTAGAGTAGAGAGTGCTTGGGAGCCCAAAAAGATGCAACTGAAGAATTAATTTGCTAATCATGATTTTAGTGTTGTTTTGACTGGTGAAATTAGATGTGGTTTGAAGTTGTAATGGACAAACATCGAATAGGTGCTCATCTCTGACAAACTTGTTTTTAATTGATTACAATTTAGGTTGGTTTTGTGGGAAATTTTATGTGTAGTAAACGGCAAGCGGTGATGTTTTTTGACACCTTGCTTGTTTATGATATTTCTGTGCTTGAGTTTTCAATGATTTCCTCCAAATACTAATTACAAGGAAAAGGGTTTTGGGACCGCCTTTTTCAGAATAAGACTTTTCCACTACCATCTGCAAGGTTTTGAGGGTAATCTTGCTTGAAAACACCTAAAAAAAAAGTAGATGTATACACTTTTTGGACCACCTTTTGCTTTGATGGTATAGGTCTATGGTGATGAGTAGCTTCAACTTTTGTGTAGTGATGCTGATTTTGTTTCTTCTTGGTATCAAAATTTAATTTCCTTGGTTCGTTATGTCTATAATGTTTTGCTAAATACACTGCATTAATGTTAGTAGTGACAAACCTTTAATTGATTAAATGATCCACAATTCTGATATGGGAATACAGATTGTTTGTGATTTGGGAATTTTTTCACTGGCTGTGTTTGAGTTTGGTTACAATATCAGTTTGTTGCTTTCTTCTTTTGGAATCTATCCTTTCTGCGTTGTCCCATTTGATTTTATTGTTTGCAGCCTGGTCCAAGGGAACAACTCCTCCAGTGCTTCATAAAGCGTTGCAGGTCCGCTCAAACGTACCGTCTCTATCTCAGTTTAAATAATGGTGAGCAGGATCTTAAAGGTGGTCAATTTGTTCTTAAGTTGCCTATATGGCGAGCTAGATTTATGATTCACAGATTCATCTTGCATCTTTGTCAGTCTTTTTTTTAGATTGTTTGTTGAGGTTTTCAATTTAATTAACCCCTGAATTTTAGGAGGGACCTGTCATTTACTGGTAGCTCGGAGAATTTAACTTTTTGAATTTGTGTGTTTCTTAATGCAGCATTAACTGAAGACGGGAAGTTCCTTCTTGCTGCACGCAAGTGTAGACGCCCCACCTGCACAGATTATATCATCTCTCTGGATACTGATGATATGTCAAAGGGAAGCAATACTTATGCTGGGAAACTCAGGTATGATACACTAGACACAGAATGAGTTTACTCTGGCTCTCTTTCTGGCTGGAATTTAACATTTTCTCTCCTGTGAAGATCCAATTTTCTAGGAACCAAGTTCACAGTCTTTGATGGGCAGCCACCTCATGCTGGAGCCAAGATGACAAAAAGTTACTCCTCTAGGCTGGTAAATTTGAAACAAGTTTCTCCAAGGGTCCCTACTGGCAACTACCCAGTTGCTAACATCTCATATGAATTGAATGTACTGGGTTCCAGGTTAAGATTTGGGCACATTCTACAATTTACTGATATTTCTTTGGAAATAAGTGAATGAATGGCTGTCTTTGGCCGTTTTCAACAAAAATTTTTTTTTAATTTTTTTTCTACCACAATTAAATCACTAAGCATGCTTTACTAGAAGCCTGGTTAATTTCTAAAATTCTTTCACATGTCAAGCAGGGGTCCTAGGAGAATGCATTGCATTATGGACGCCATCCCTGCTGCTGCCATTGAACCTGGTGGAGTAGCTCCCACACAGACCGAGTTTTATCATCACAGTGCAGATTTCTTTCCATCACTCCTGTTTTTCCGGTCAAAGTCAAACCATGTTGAGAGGGTTGAGAGCTTTCAATCAGGACCCTTGTGCAGTCAGAGAGAAGGAGCTTTGGTACTGAGAAACAAGGCTCCAAGGTGGCATGAGCAGCTCCAGTGTTGGTGTTTGAACTTCCATGGACGAGTTACAGTTGCTTCAGTGAAAAACTTCCAGCTGGTCGCTTCCCAAGAAAATGGCCCAGCCAGGCCAGAACATGAGAATATAATCCTTCAATTTGGCAAAGTGGGAAAGGATTTGTTTACCATGGATTACCGTTATCCAATCTCTGCATTCCAAGCATTTGCAATTTGCCTTAGTAGTTTCGACACCAAAATAGCATGTGAATGATGACACATGATTGAGCAGGTTTGAAGTTACTCTCCTAGAAACTAAAATTTCCTGGGCCATCATTTTATTACAACTTCTGTGTATTTCAAAGGAAAATCTAAACTGTCCAGAACCATGATTTTATTTGGAGAGTAGTATAAACTGCAAAAAGAAATCCTATCCAAGCTCTGTTTCATAAGTATGAAACGCAATCATGAAAATGTAGCAATGAAAGTGGCTTGTGTCTTTTTTTTCCTTATCATGGCTATTTTGTATTAGTGGGGTAATAGATGTGGTCTCTAGGAGTTGGATTGTGAAACCTTAAATGATTGAGGTTTAAACCAGATTAACCTTATCTGGACTGCTAAAGGAACATCAGCCTTTCTTTTGTGTGTGTGTGTATGGGGGTTTACATTTCCCCTTTCGCCCTCTATCAAATTAGTCTCCTGTTCTTCTAAAGCCTTGATGTGTTATGCTGCTTTATTGAACTACATAAGAAAGTGGCCTGTGTCTTTTTTTCCTTATCATGGCTATTTTGTATTACTGGGGTAATAGGTGTGGTCTCTACGAGTTGGATTGTGAAACCTTAAATGATTGACGTTTAAAACAGATTAACCTTATCTGGACTGTGAAAGGAACGTCAGCCTTTCTTTTGTGTGTGTGTTTGGGGGTTTACATTTCCCCTTTATCCCTCTATCAAATTAGTCTCCTTTTCTTCTAAAGCCTTGATGTGTTATGCTGCTTTATTGAACTACATAAGAAATTGAATAACAATATACCTAGGTTTATTGGCATTCTGAATTGCAATTGTCCAATGCTGTAGAAGCTTTGATTATAGGCATCGCTTTACTTTAGATAAATGATGGGGCTATATTTCCGACATTTTGCAGTTTTACCATGTATGCCAACAGTTATCCTGATGAGTGTTAGTAACCGTATCATTTTATTTGGTCCAGGTGGAATGGAGTTTTCTGGGCTGATTGTGGTGCAATAAAGTTTGTGAGGGAACTGAATATCTGGTAGTTACTGATACGAATGAAATGCTCAGAGGCTGCTGCTTATTTGA
Organism: Populus euphratica; assembly: GCF_000495115.2. Taxonomy (NCBI): domain Eukaryota; kingdom Viridiplantae; phylum Streptophyta; class Magnoliopsida; order Malpighiales; family Salicaceae; genus Populus; species Populus euphratica. The sequence goes on from NW_011500423.1 coordinate 97,699, forward strand.
ATGTTTTGATATAATGGGGTGGAGCCTGACTTGCATCAAGAATTCATGATGTAGAAAAAGATGTGGCATCTATAGTTTAGGACTGGAAGTGTCTGTCACCTGTAATGCTCTGTATATTTCACTTTCTGCGTTTTCTTCTCGTTTATTTTTATTTTCTTCAATTTTCTTTATTGTATTTTCATGCATTTGTTTTCTTTCTTTCTTTCTTTCCTTTTATTTGTTTTCTTTTTGTGGCTGTGTAACTATTTGTTACTTTAATTATTTGCTGAGACACCAAGATGCAAGCTTGACTTGTATGTTTGTCTTCCAAGGCGGAAAAATATCCCAAAAGGAACACACAAACACACACACATATATGAGAATCATCGCACGTGTATGAATACACTAGGCAACCGAACCATCTCGTACAATCCTTTCTCAACTTTATCCTTGATGTTGTCACCTCTATCTTCCTGCAGCAGCTGCTCCTTGTGTGGTCCTCTTGTCTTTTCTGTTTTCATCTCATCAGCTTGAGAGTTGTGATGGTCTGGACTGGTGTTTGTGTTAGTTCTCTCGTTTGCCTATCTTGGCTTTTGCATGTTGGCAGAAAGGTTGAAAAGCTTTGACATTATACAAACACAAGTTCGATAACCATCCTGGTGCCTGGTTATCTTGCTTGGAAGCGTTATATGTAAACAACGAAGGGTTACAAGACTCGAGACAGGCAAGCCCAGCTTGGTCTGGGGCTGCTGTAAGATGCGGTTGGTGTAGGGATTCCTGGAAACGGCATGTTTTTTAAGGAATTTTACGTCTTTAGGAATGTAAGAGTTCTAAATACGAACACGATATTTTTCACATTTATGGAAATTTGAGATTCCCTAACAAACCGGAATCGTGGAACCTAAAACAATCTCCTTCAACTGGACAAACGACCGGGCCTAGCTAGCTTGTACTCTGTTGGCATTCAGTTGCAGCAGCTGAACAAGGGACAGACCTGCAGGGACACGGGACCTTGCTTGCAACTAGATCTCCCGGAAAAACACATCCCACACTACTATAATTCTTGAAAAATCAGGCCAAAAACCGAGGCCTGGAACAGCACAATGGAGGGCCAAGATCAACTCAAAGGACGAGGGAAATGAAGAACTTTGATGCTGCCAACAAGGAACAGCTATTAAGGATGTGTTTGATGAGTTTGAGGTACCCCGAGGCTTGAATGCATATTGAACCCAGCCCTAAAGGAATTGAAGACAGAAGCACTTGTTAGAGCAGAAAGAAGAGAAAAACCGAGGGAGTTTCGAAGCAAAAAACCGTGAGTTAAATGAGGCTGCCTTCACTATTCATAGTTTAATTAGATGGCTATGGAAGTACTTGAAAAGGTGGGCTTACTATTTGAGATTATCCCTGGTAAGAAATCTCAGGTAGCTTCTATTAGAGTTTGTGCCAAATGCTCGAGAACCACTCGTTTAAACTGCATCAATGCAAGTGGTGGTTATTGATGAGGTGATTCTCGTCTCTTTAATTGGCTGGTGTTTTAGGAATGCGCGTAGATACTTATAAGATTTTTTCATGAGAATGTTCTCAGAATTAACTGTCCTTATAGCTTGGATTAGAGTACAGTTTTTGTGTTCCTTGATTTGTTTCCTACAGAGTTTTAAGACTGATTACAGATACTCATTTACTTTTTGAGTAATTATTCTGCTGGGTATGTTGCTAGTCCATGCAAACCAAAAATCTCTAAATAGATCATTTACTTGTCTTACTGTTTTCCGTTACTGCTTTTGGTGTGCTTTCATATTCAGCTCTTCAAAACAAACTCTTGAGATGTTATTCATCATGCAACAGCCGTCAGACAGTTTTTGCCGGGGCATCTATCCCTCAGCACAACCAATTTTTATTATGATCGAACACAGAAGAATTGGACTAAGGTTGTCACTTGTTCTTTCTGTCCTTCTCAACGTGTTGATTTCTTGAATTGATACTCCTCTTACTGACAAGGAACATTTTCTACTCATGGAAACAATAATTGTTTGATTTCTTTACCTTGCCATTTCATTAAAGTGGAATTATACTGTAGAATACATGGCTCGAAAGAAGAGCATGCACCAATGTCAAGCATAATTGTATGCTGTCATTCAGCTCAGAAAGGTCTGAAATCTTTGGCTGGGCTAGACAACTTATCTGCCATTTATCGACATAGCTATGAGTTCATGGATGTTTGCAGGAATCCAAAATTAGATTTTGTTAGAAAGCTATTTGGTGAGTTATTCATCTTTTATCTTCTTTCCGTAAGATGACAGCTTTATGCAGTGAATTATATCTTTTTAACTCTTTTCTTGTTTGATTTTAAATTATCTGTTGACACCATCTTTGGCCTGAACTCCTGAAATTCTCACAGTAAGCTGTTGACTCTTGCTACGTGCATAAAACAAAAATTGAAAATAGCTAAGTATACGTCAGTTAAACCATGGTTCTGTTTCCTCCATTTACTTCCCCAACTCCACATATACTTTTTTCGATGCATTTATGTTTTGGATACAGTAGGTGAGACAAGGAAGAGGCTATCTTCTTGTAGCAATAGAAATAGCTGCAAGAGGGGTTGATCTTGCAGAAAAAGCATACATATTCAACTTTGATCTGGCATAATATTACCAATATTACTATGCCAGAACAGCGGTTTGTTTTGCAAAGATATGAAAACGAATAGATGTTTACTATCAAGAGCTTTTTCAGGAGTTTTAATGTCAGTTTGAATTTATGAACATGGTTGGCAGCACGATCTATTTCCTTTTGAGTTGTTTTTTCGTCTGATGTGGTCAGCACATTAATGATATTGTGGAAAACGCTTAAAAACCACTAATAAATTACATGAAGGATTTTCAGTTAGGTGATTTGAAAATTACTGGAAGGAAGCATTCGCAATTTTTGAAAACAAAATCCATGCTAAAGATCTTCTTTCCCTGCATGCCAGTGATTTCTTACTCTTGTTTGAGTTTTGCAAGAGACAAGAAGATGGATTTCTTGATTGTCAGCTGACATAGGTGAAGTCTCTTTAGAGTTTAGACTACGTACATGAGATTGCATCTCAAGGATCGCATTTCTTTTTTATTTTCTTGATGCCCGTCGTGATTGACAAAAACAAAATCAATTATATAGCAGTTCAATCTAGAATAACTGAGCTCTTTGAATGATGCTTTTAAAATCCAAAATGTTAGGGAAGTTATTAACGATGAATGATCATAAATTCATATGAATTTTTTATTTTTCATAACTGATGATTTTAGGGTTGGTAACAGAGACTGGATTTCTTGTAAAAATAGAAGATTTTAATAATTAAATCAGTGATTTTATTATAAAAATTTATGATAAATGAACATTAAATTCTAAGAATATATATATATATATATATATATATATATATATATATATATATATATATATATATATATATATATATACACACACACATACATACATACATGTGTACACACACTAAGAATAAATTTTAAGAGAGAAGATTGTGAACCCCTTGCTTGGGTTGTTCAGATTGTAATTATAAGTTTTTTTCCTTTTTTTTTTTAAAGGGTGATAAGTCTTTTTCTTCTTCATTCAAGTGGGAGGTATGGAGAATTCTTTATCTTTTTTTTTTGCTCATTTATTTCAGAAGAAACTCATGAATATATACAACATCTATGAGTTTAATTTATAAAGGCTATTGACTACACATAAATAGTATTTCCAGATTCTAATTCAAATGAAAAGAATATTTGACTTTCTGTTTTCATCTTCTACAAATTAGATCCAAATCAACCTTAATTCTTTCATAATCTTCAACACTCTCCCTCAAGCTGGATAGAAGAGATCTTTCATTCCCAGCTTGTCCAAGATGCTTCTAAATGAAGGATTCTAAACACATATGGCAAATATATCAGCAAGTTATCCCCTAGTGAGAACATATGGTGTGTAAATCAATCCACTATCCAATTTTTCTTTGATAAAATGTCTATCTACTTCTAAGTATTTAGTTCTATTATGTTGCATTGGATTGTGTGCTATTCTAATGGCAGATTTATTATCACAGTACAACCTCATTGGCATATCCCACTTGATTCTTAAATCCTTGAGGACAATCTTTATCTATAGTAACTCATAAATTCCATATGCTATTATATGAACTTTGCTTCTGCACTTGATCTTGACACAACATTCTTTTTTTTTGCTTCTCGACGTCACAAGATTTCCCCTTAGTAGAGTATAATAACTTGATGTTGACCTTCTATCTGTTAAGGCACCAACATAATCAACATCTGTATATCATTCAAGTTTCAGATTTTTACACTTCTTATATAGAATTCTTTGCTAGGAGTAGACTTTAAATATCTGATGAGTCTATAAATTACTTACAGGTGTGAATCTTTTGGGTTGTGTATGAATTGACTCACTATACTCATTGTATAGACAATGTCTAAATGAGTGTGAGCTAAGTGAATCAGCTTACCAGCTAACCTTTGGTATTGACCATTATCAGTTTTGGCTCCTTCCTCATCATTGTCTAGCCTATGTTTTAGATCAATAGGTGTGTCACATGGTTTGCAAATAACCATTCTTGTTTTCTTGAGAAGATCAATAATATATCTTGGAGATAAAAATTTCTTTGTTGAATTTGCCACCTCTATGCCAAGGAAATATTTTAGCTTCCCTAGTTTTTTGATTTTAAATTCTACAGCTAGTCTCTTTCTCAACATGTCTCTTTAAGATCATCACCTATTATTATGATATCATCAACATAAATAATACAAAAAGTAACTCCCTTTGAAGTGGAGTGTCTAATGAACAAAGTATGATCTCATTGACTTTGTCGATATTCCATTGAAATCATGGCTTTTATAAATCTTTTGAACCAGGTTTTAGATGATTGTTATAAGCTATAGAGTGCTTTTTTTAGTCTACAGACTTAGTTAGGAGGAAGAAAGTGACTAGATCTTAGTGTTGGATCAATAAAAACCTCTTCTTTCAACTCTCAATGTAAAAAGCATTCTTTACATCATATTGCTACTTACACCATCCAAAATTAATCGATAAAGAAAAAAAAAGTTTGAATGGTGTTCATCTTAGAAATTGGAGCAAATATCTCTTGATCTATCTCAAATATTTGTGTATATTCTTCTACAACCAGCTTGATTTATACCTTTTTAGGTTATCATCAACTTTATATTTCAGGGCATAAACCTACTTACACCCTGCTATTTTTTCTTTTCTTTTGGTAACTTAACTATTCATCATATTTGATTATTTTTTAGTGCATTTATCTTTTCTCTTAATACAGTTTTTCAATTCTTTTTTTTATTAGAGCCTCATGCAACTTTTTCAAAATAGTTATGATATTTATTTTTAAGAGAAATACTCTATGTGGTGTGGTGAGAATTTTTGGAAGGACATAAAATTAGCTATAGGATATAAAGGATTTTTAGTGCATTCTCTTATTCCTTTTCTAATAGCAATTGGTTGATCAAGGTCATTACTATTAGGAGTAGAAGAAAATGGATAAGAAAGTTGATCAAGGTTATTAACACGAGGAATAGATAAAGATGGATGAGAAAGTTCATTACCCTACTTTAGTTTAGGTTCTTGAACTTGCAAAAATGTTTAGTTAGGCTATATCCTCCTCCTAGATACCTGAAGAGATCGAGTAGTAGTAGTTTCTAACTGTAAAGATTCTTTTGTAAGATTTGAAGACTCAATCAGATTGGTTTCTGTTTGTAAAGATTCATATTTGTAAACTCAATAAAAAGTGAAATAAAAGAAGATGATTGATGCTAAGCTAGGATTTGGAATGAAAAAAAATATAAAAGTCATTCTTATTCTTATCTTCTGTGTTGTCCTCCCCCTGAAGATAAGACTTGTGAAAATAAGATTGGTTTTCATCAAAAGTTACAACTTTTGACACAGATTTTCTTTGAAGATGGATGATAACATTTGTAACATTTTTGTGTGATGATGAGATATCCTATGAAAACACATTTGACAACTCTAGGATCAAGTTTGCTTCATTGATGTTTTATTCAACCATATTATTCGATAGTTTCACCCATATTTAACTAGTGTTTTGTTATGTTTTATATATAAAATGCCTTGATATTATTTATTTTATGTTTTGAATGAACTTTTGGATGAAAGATACAAAAAGAAGTAAATTGAAGGTAATTGACATATTAGATCTTCAGTCGATGTTTAATGCAGAGCATGAGCTCTAGAGGTTGATTAGTACTTAAAAGTGCATTTTTATCCAGATTTCATATCATTATTTTGCACTTGAAGTATCAATAACTCCTTAACTAGAACATGTTTCTTTAATAACAAGTTTGATAATATAAGATAACTTTAATTTATAGTAAATGCTCATTTTAAATACAGGCAAATCTCACAATTTAGAAGATTGATTAATATAATTAACTATTGAAAATAAAATGACAAAGAAAGGACTAAGATTAGAGAAGAGATATTAAATCAAACTGGAATATCATTTAGTCATTTGATCATATCTAGAGTTGTGGACTTGGATTGATGTTTGGTTTGTTATTCTGAAAAGTTAAGATGTAGGCCTCCAACTTTCATGAGGAGTGAAAGATCCAAATCTATCATTTTCAAATTCAAAGTTTGGCCACAAAAGAGAAGTTAGAATTTGTCTTACAATTCCACCTAAACACTGCTTAGACTTTTACCCATAACTGGAGTTTTAGAAAGCAAAATGAAGTCAAATTTAGTGGTGAAAAGATAACATAATTTCCAACAACTTTTATGAAGACTACCTTCTTAAATTCTGATGCTAACAATAACATTTCATCCAAACAATAGCTTGAGGGCTATCCACCACGTCCACAAGAAGCACTACTCAGTATTTTAGCAATATCTTGAGATTTAGTGATCCAAATGCTTTAAAATTTTATGGGTGGAAAGAGGAGATGGTTTTCAATAACTTTCATAAAGAACACTTTGCCAAATTCTGATTGCATCAATGTCATTTTATCTAGCCATAATGCTTGAGTGATGTTGTCCACCAAGTTCACTAAATCAATAATTAATTACCAAATGAAAAGTTCTGAATTTTAGCTTATAAAAGGAGACATTTACCATTTATTTAGGCATCTTGGTTGTTTAGATCAAGATTTTGCTCGTGCTATCTTTCTTTGTATTTTGTAATGTTCAAGCTTTATTCCATATTATATTTTCCTTAATCTCTTGTTCATGTTTTTCATGTCCTTTACTATACTTATATAATTATATTCTTATCTTGTTTATTTATGTTTCTCTTTTTTATAATGTTTAGCTAAGTTAATTATGTAAAGGTGAAAATGTTTCACTAATGGTGTTAGAATATATATAATATAAACTCAAAATGGACTTCAATGTTTATATCCAAGAAAGTTTGATATTAATATATTTTATCTTTTTATCTTTTCAATTCTTAATACCTTACTTGTTAAATGGTTAATCTAAATTTGTGTTGTATAACACTTTGTACATTAAATGTTTGATCTTTCATAGTCTTCAGCCGACATCGTTGTTATGAGAGGAACTTGATTTGTTGTCAACATAAGTTAGCATCATGAATACCTGATAAAATTTATAAGTATGGTGTTACGTAGATAAGATGATTAATATGATCATATTGATAATTTATAAAGAGTTTATACTTCATTTATCTCTAATACTATTAATGGATCCTCTAACATTAACAATTATTTTTATCATTGTTTAATCCTCGAATTAATCTCTATCTTAAAGATATCTTAAACTCTTTGGTAAATTATATATATTATTTATAATTTATATAATTGATCTCCCCGTGGATCGATCCTAGTCTTGCTGGGTTATTTATTACTTTGAGACTCTTGCACTTGGGATAAGACATTAATCTTTTGATCATGTAAAAGGTCAAAATGAAGTGATTCTAGCGGTAATAAAAATATAACATCCAAACATTTCTGAACCTTTAAGGCAAGAAAATAAAATAAAGAAGAGTGTGGAAATTATGGCATTTAAAGTCAAATCTCGTGATTGGTACTTAAAAATGCATTTTATCAAGGTTTTATATCATCATTTTATACTTGAAGTATCAATAACTCCCTAATTAAAGCATGTTTTATAATAACAAGTCTGATACCATTAGATACCTTTATTTTATGGTAAATGTTCATCCTAAATGTAGGTCTGTTACATAAATGAAAGGATTGATGGATGAGTTGAAGTACTGAAATTGAAAGGATAAAGAGAGAGTGAAGCTTAGAAAAGAGATGTTGGTTTAGTCCAAACTAGAATATTATTCGGTAATTGGATCATAATTGGAGTTGTAGAACTTGGATTTAGGTTTGCTTTATATGGATGGAAAGGTAAGACATAGGCCTAAAACTTTCATGGGAAGTGACATGACTAAAAGATTGATGTCTTCTCCCAAGTGCAGGAGTGTCAATGTAATAAATAACCCGGCAAGACCGGGGTCGAACCACAAAGAGGTTAATTGTACAAATTAAAAATAACAATAATACAACAACAACAACAACAACAACAACAACAACAACAACAACAATAATAATAATAATAATAATAGTAGTAGTAGTAGTAGTAATACTAATAATAATAGTAGTAGTAATAATAATAATAATAAAGAAAAAGAAGGAGAAGGAGAAGAAGAAGAAGAAGATGAGAACTTTGAGATGGAATATTAATGTAACGATTAAACAATGATAATAACAAATGTCAAGGTTAGAGGATCCACTAATGGTATGTCAAACAAGTATAGTATAAACTCTTATTATTCAATTGGAAACCACATACAAAGGAGGTTCCAATCAGATTATAAATTGTTAACATGATTACATTAGTCATCTTATTCGATTAATGCTAATACTCGTAAATCTCGTCAAGCATTCATGATTATAACTTATGTTAACAACAAATCAAGTTCCTTTCATAGCTCAGGTGTCCGTTATACCATACAGTATGGGCTATGAAAGTGCCAAGCATTTGTTGTACCAAGTGTTATACAACATAAATCAAGATTAGTCATTTAACAAGCAAAGTAGTAAAGAGTGAACAAGATAACAAATACAAAACATATTAGTATCAAACATTAAAGTCCATATTAAGTTTACATTATACTTATTCTTACACCATTAGTGTAACCTTTTCACCTTGACATAATAAACTTAGTTAGATATAATGAAAGAAAGAAAAATAAACAAACAAAATAAGAACATAAATAAGATAAAATTTAACTAAGGAAATGAAAGGCATAAACTTGATATTAATGAAAGCAAAGCATAAACATTACAAAAAATACAAAGAGAGAAAGCAAGAGCATGATCTTGGTCTGGAAACCAAGATGTCTAAATGTATGGCAAATGCCTCCTTTTATAGGCCAAAATTGGGAACTATTGATTTGATGACTAATTGATGAGTGGGTGGCCAACTCTTGACTTGGTGACAATCCTTATCTTCTCTTGTCTGCCCAAAACATCATTGATAACGTCAAAATTGGAGCCACTGGACATGAAAGTTGTAGGCAATTGTCTCAGCTTTCTTGTGTAAAAAATTCAGCTCATTTGGACTTCTAGAACTCCAGATATGGCCAAAATACTGAATAGTACTCGGGCTGGAGGACAGCTTCGGGCTTCTTTGTTTTTGCAATAATGTGGACTTGAAAATGACCTTTTTAGATCTTGGTCTCCATGTAAAAATTGTAGGCCTATGTCTTACCTTTCTATCCATATAAAGTAGACCTAAATCTGAGATCTATAGCTCCAGATATGACCCAATTACCGAACAGTGTTCCGGTTTGGATTGCACCGACATCTCTTTTCTAATTTTGGTCATCTCTTTGCCCTTGCAATTTAAGTTCTTAAACTCATCAATCAATCCTTTAATTTATGTGATAGGCCTACATTTAAAATGAACATTTACCACAAATTAAAGGTATCTTATATTATTACATAGATTATTATAAAACATGCTTTAGTTCAGGAGTTATTGATACTTCAAGTGCAAAATGATGATATAAAACCATGATAAAAATGCACTTTTATGTACTAATCACCCCCCCAACTAGCTTATTACTAGTCCTTAGTAATCAAAGCATTAAAATAGAAAAACAATTTGCAAATTCCACAAAGCAAGGTATTCATCATTTAACTTCCATTAATCTATCCAGATAAACAAGCTCTCGTTAAATTTATATACCTGCTCAATACCTCTTAACAAGATATTCATAAACCTTTCTTTTGTGCTCAATGTATCAACACATAATTATGGGGCTTTTCTTGGAAGAAAACAAAATTTTTGTTCTAATGTTTAAGGTTAACTTCCTTGGGTTGGGATTATTATTTTTGTCTTTTTTTTTCCTCCTTTTGTTTTAAATATATATACATATAATTTAAAAACATCATGCATCTTTAACCCATGTAACGAGCTTTCGGCTAATGACTCCCAGACCAGTTGGTCTTAGGGCATTAGGTGTTAAGACACCCCTATGAGCTTAGTAACTCGGGTCGCAGATATTGATATGTAGATAGTGCAATGTTTGATTTCCTTAAGCTTTTCTCCTCAACCCATGTAACAAGCGTTGGGCCAATAGCTCCCAAGTCAGTTGACTTTAGGGTATTAGGTGTTAAAGCACCCCTTCAGGCTTAATTGCTTAGGTTAGAGAGGCTACGAAACCAAACTTATCTATATTTTTATTATTATCATTTTTTTTCATTTTTTTAATTTATTTTTAATTATATACAATCCCTTTCCCTTAGTTGTTACCTTTAACAAAAGAACATAAATAATATAATAATCCAATATACAACCCACAATCATATGTTAAAGTGTGTGTGTGAAAATTAAGGTTTAAGAATACATGTTAAATGAGTATATGAGTAGAATTAAGTGATAACAATGCGAGAGTTTGTAAATTTGAATATTTCAAGAAGTATTATAATAGACCTTGTTAAGAATGGTTACTAAGATGCGTCCCAATTTATGCGACTTATGGAAGGATCAATCACAGGAATGAAAGATTGTAGTTGGTCAATCAATTGTTCAGCAGTAGCAGCAGATATTATGATTTGTCGTGCAAAAGATGTTAGAAATTCCTGTTCCACAGCATGATCAAGAAAAGACAACAACTTATCATAATAACCATTAACATTTAACAAACCTATGGGTTTATGGTGAATGTACAGTTGAGCCCAAGAGGAAATATGAAAGATCTCTTCCAATGTACCTAGACTACCTAGTAAAGCAATGAAGGCATCAACATGGTTAAACATTGCATTCATTCGAGCCGACATTCTGGAGACGTGAAGTTCCTCTCCAATTGTTTTTCCAATGATGTCCCCTTGTGCTAAAGCTTCTGGGACAACCCCCAAAACTTGACTACCTCCTAAAAATGCAGCTATTGACACACCTTCCATTAACCCAAGACTGCCTCCCCCATACACTAAATGAATCTTTCTCTCAGCTAGCACTTGACCAAGATGATTTGCTGATTCTTAAAACTCCTTTTCTTTCCCAGGATTAGATCCACAGAAAACACAAATATTTCTTATATGATGACTTGAGGAACTTGCCATTTCTACACACTTCTGTATTTGTTGAATGTATGGGTTGTGTAGAAATGAAAGGAAGGAAGAGAGGGTTTTATAGATGAGAAATTAGAAAGGCAATCATAACACCTATATATAGGCCAGCTGGAGTCTCAAACTCTCTCTCTCTCTCTCTCTCTTTATTTATTTATTTATTTACTTTTGAAAAAAAGCATGTGTATGTACAGGTAGTTGTGATTGTGGCTCACATCTTCCCTTGGTTTTACATCCAAGAACGACTTAAATGCCCTCTATGGGTTGGGGATAGGCTTCCCATCCAGTTTTCTTAAAAACTAGCAAACAAGGTCTTTTTTAGTCAGATTCCCAAGACTAAGTCGATCATGTTCTTTATAAAATAGTGGCCATAAATCATGAATTACACGATGCACATCTCCACTAGGATGCGTCTCAAGAGTCCATAGAAGATTATCAAAAGACTCCTTACTCAGGCCATCCTTAATGAATTGTATTTTATCTTCACGGTTTATAGATACCATTCCTAAAGAACGACTTTGTGTATTACAAGTTCATCTAGCACATCGATGACAGACTTCTAGTCGTTTTGCTTGATGTTTCTTTGCAAAAGTGCTTTTACTTGTTACAGGCATGTGTGAAATAAAGAAATTAGAAGATTCACCTGATAATTGGACCTTTGCTTCAATCAACCAGCGAATATCTTCAGGAATTCCATGATTCATTAACAATCTCAATCTTGCACATCTAGCACAATAAATTTTTGTAATCGCATTCTGAGGTAGAGCGGGAAAATACTTTTTCAATTTTTCAAGATTAGTGTCCATTTTCAAATGAGAATTGGAAGAGAGATTCAAAGAATTACACAAATATATACACAGATATTAGTTATTGTGGGAAACTAAAAGAACCGACTTAAGTCACGGAGTACCGTTATCCGCCATTTGACCGGGGTGAGAGAAACTAGCAAAAATCACTCAAAAAGAAAAAAAAATCAATCTTTATATACAGGATCACCCAATTCAATAGAGTCATGTTCAACTGAAAAATTGTTAAAGTAAACTTTCAGACAATGTCCATTTACCTTGAAAACATTGTCATTTTTTGGATTCTTGATGTCATAGGCCTCATATGGATACACATGTTTCACAATAAAAGGACCGCTCCATCTTGATCTTAATTTTTCAGGAAATAAATGCAGTCGAGAATTATAAAGCAAGACTTTTTGACCAACATTGAATGTTTTTCTCAGTATTTTCTTGTCATGAAACTCTTTAATTCTTGCTTTATGAATTCTTGAATTTTCATATGCATCATTTCTTATTTCCTCAAGCTCATTTATTTGTAATTTTCGCAGTTGACTAGCATCATCCAGATTTGAATTGAAAGCTTTAATAGCCCAATAAGCTTTATGTTTAAGTTTCACAGGCAAGTGACAAGGTTTTCCATTAAAGACTCAAATGGCTTGTTGTAGAAATGTGTTCCACCATCACTTATTATGGCTCGAGGGACTCCAAATCGACTCAAAATGTTTTCTTTCAAAAACTTTATCACTGTTTTGTGATCATTGTTTCGACTTGGAATTGCCTCTATCCATTTTGAAACATAATCTGTTGCGACTAATATGTATAAGAAACCAAATGATGGAGGGAATGGAGCCATGAAATCTATACCCCAGTAGTCAAAGATCTCAATGACAATAATAGGATTTAAAGGCATCATGTGACATTTTGAAATAGATCCCAACTTTTGATGATTTTCACAAGACTTGCAGAATGCATGTGAGTCTTTCAACATGGTGGGCCAATAAAATCCACTTTGTAAGATTTTTGCAGTTGTCTTTCTTGACGAGAAATGGCCCCCACATGCCTTAGAATAAAAAAATTTAATGACACTACTTATCTCATTGTCAGGAATGCATCTTCGAAATATTTGATTAGGACAATATTTGAATAAATAAGGATCATCCCAATAAAAGTTCTTCACTTCGTTCAAGAACTTTCTTTTAGCTTGGGTACTCCAATGAGCTGACAATTGTCCTGAAACAAGAAAATTGACAATATTAGCAAACCAAGGCATTGTAGAGACAAAAAGTAAAGACTCATCGGGAAAGTAGTCATCGATTGGTGTGATGTCAGTTTTCGAATCTGTTGTCAATCTTGACAAGTGATCTGCGACAACATTTTCGCTGCCTTTCTTATCTTTGATTGTGATATCAAATTCTTGAAGTAATAAAATCCACCGCACCAATCTAGCCTTGGAATCTTTCTTAGAAAGAAGATATTTCAATGCTGCATGATCACTAAAAACAACAACAGGTGAGCCAACAAGATAAGATCTGAATTTTTCACATGCAAATACTACTGCAAGTAATTCTTTTTCAGTGGTGGTATAATTCATTTGAGCACTATTTAAAGTTTTACTTGCATAGTAAATTACATAAGGTTTCTTATCTTTTCTTTGTCCCAAAACAGCACCTACGGCATAATCACTAGCATCACACATTATTTCAAAAGGTAATGACCAATCGGGAGGTTGAATGATAGGAGCACAAGTAAGCAAGTTTTTAAGTTTAACAAAGGCTTCTTCACAATGTTCAGTCCATTCAAAAATAGTATCCTTTGTTAGAAGGTTACTTAAAGGCTTAGATATTACACTAAAATCTTTGATGAACCTTCTATAAAAACCAGCATGTCCCAGGAATGATCTAACATCTTTAAGAGATTTTGGTGTTGGCAAGTTTGCAATTAACTCAATTTTAGATTTGTCAACCTCAATTCCTTTTGATGAAACAATGTGACCAAGTACAATGCCGTTTGTTACCATAAAATGACATTTTTCCCAATTCAGCACAAGATTCTTCTCTTCACACCTGGTTAAAACCTTTCCTAAATTAGTCAAACAATCATCAAATGAATCGCCAAAAACAGAAAAATCATCCATGAAAATCTCAAGAAAATGTTCAACCATATCGCTAAATATACTAAGCATGCATCTTTGAAATGTGGCTGGTGCATTACATAATCCAAAAGGCATCCTTCGATATGCAAAAGTACCAAATGGACATGTGAAAGTAGTCTTTTCTTGATCTTCCAATGCAATTTCAATTTGGTTGTAACCCGAATAGCCATCTAGGAAACAATAAAATTCATGACCTGCAACTCTTTCTAGGATTTGATCCATGAAAGGTAAAGGAAAATGATCTTTTCTAGTCATTGAATTAAGTTTCCTATAGTCAATGCACATGCGCCAACCAGTAACAGTTCTAGTGGGAATTAACTCATTGTTCTCATTTGTTATCACAGTGACTCCAGACTTCTTAGGTACAACTTGGGTAGGACTTACCCATTTGCTGTCAGAAATAGGATAAATGATTTCATTATCTAGAAGCTTAATGACTTCATTTTTCACTACTTCTTTCATATTAGGATTTAGCCTTCGTTGCATTTCTCTAGAGGGTTTAGCATTTTCCTCTAAATAAATTCTGTGTGTACAAATCAAAGGACTAATTCCTTTTATATCAGCTATGGTCCATCCTAATGCTTTTTTGTGCATTTTCAGAGTTTGTAATAACTTACCTTCTTGATGTGCATTAAGTTTGGAAGAGATTATTACCGGAAAAGTTTCATTTTCTCCCAAAAATGAGTATTTGAGATTGGATGGCAACGGCTTCAAATCAGGTTTTGGTGGTTGAACACTTGAAGGTATGGACTTAATTGGTCGTGGTGGCAATTCCTCAATTTGTGGCCTCCAATTACTTGTCTTTGATTCTTCCTGAAAATAAATCATTTCCAAATCATCAGATTCATCAATCTCAATTTCATTGGAAGTGGTTGGAAATTGATCATGAATTAATTTTTCAGTAAAGTCCACTTCCTGTAAATCATTATCATCTCTAGGTTGCTTGCAAATGTTGAAAATATTCATCTCCAATGTCATGTTTCCAAATGATAGCTTCATCAGTCCATTCCTACAATTAATCAATGCATTAGAAGTTGCAAGAAATGGACGTCCTAAAATAACAGGAAATGAATTACATACTTCAACAGGTTGTGTGTCCAAGACAATAAAATCCACAGGATAAATGAATTTATCGACTTGTACTAACACATCTTCAATTATTCCTCTAGGCACTTTTATAGATCTATCGGCAAGTAAAAGAGTTATAGAAGTTGGTTTTAACTCACCTAGATTGAGACTCTGAAAAACTGAATATGGAAGTAAATTCACACTAGCACCAAGATCAAGTAAGGCTCTTTCAATTTTATGCTCTCCAATAAAGCAAGAAATTGTAGGACAACCAGGGTCTTTATATTTCAAAGCATTATTGTTCTGAAGAATAGCACTTACTTGTTCGGCTAGAAAGGCTTTCTTTTTCACATTCAGTTTCCTCTTCACAGTGCATAGATCTTTCAAAAATTTAGCATAGGAAGGAACCTGTTTAATAGCATCCAGCAAAGGTATATTGATCCTTACCTGTTTGAAAATTTCATAAATTTCAGAATTGTGATTGACTTTCCTTTGTTTGGTCATGGCTTGAGGAAATGGAAGTGCTGGCGGTGAATCAGTCGTTTCTTTGCAATTTTCAGATTCAACCCCTTCCTTACCCTCAGAGATTGACTCATCATCTTTCTCATAAGGTTCAAGAGAGGGTTTTTCAATAACCTTACCACTGCGCAGAGTAGTGACTGATTTGACTTGATCCATGTGTTGGCTTCCGGAACTACTTGCATTTGCATTGTATTGCCCTTTGGGATTTTGTTGTGTTTGAGATGGAAACTTACCTTTCTCTTGGAAACTGAGAGCAGATGTTAATTTAGCAAGAGTATCTTTAAAATCTATCATGTTTTGAGCAAGTTGAGTATTGATTGTCTCTTGCTTTTCAATGAATGCATACAAAGTTTCCTCAAAATTTCTTGTAGGAGGTGGAGCATAAGGAGGTGCATATCCATGAGAATTTTGGAAATTATGGTGTGCTTGAAACGGTGGTTGTGAAGTTTGTGCATTGTCACTCTTCCAACTAAAATTTTGGTGATTTCTCCAACCAGGATTGTATGTTTGGGAGTATGGGTTGTGGTTGGCCCTTTGAAAACTGTTTAAAGCATGGGCTTGTTCATGGAGACATTCTTTAAAAGAAGGCAAGGTTGGACAATCGTTGGTTGAGTGTTCATTTGTTTCACAGATTTGACACACAATGTTTTCAACAGATTTTAATTGACCACTCTTTTTCAATTCTAGTGCCTCGACTTTTCTAGCTAAAGATGCAAACTTGGCTTGAAGGTCATGATCTTCCCTAAGGTTGTACATACCTCCACTAGATGTATGAGGTTGAGTTTTACTCGGTGCCTCATATGTACCCGCGGTGTCCCAATTTTGAGCATTTTCAGCTAACAAGTCTAAGTACTCCATTGCTTCATCAGGGTCTTTATCTTCAAAAGTTCCATTGCACATCAATTCAACCATTTGCCTATCTTTAGGTGTTAACCCTTCATAGAAATGTGAAACCAATCTCCATGTTTCAAAACCATGATGAGGGCAAGTACTAAGCAAGTCTCGATACCTATCCCAACATTGGTAAAATGTTTCTCCTGGTTTTTGAGTGAAAGTGGTGATTTGTCTCTTGAAAGAGTTTGTTCTATGAGATGGAAAAAACTTCTTTAAAAACTGTTGTTGCATTTCATCCCAAGCACGAATGGATCCTGGTCTTAAATTTTGTAGCCATGTTTTAGCTTTATCTTTTAATGAAAAAGGAAAAAGCTTTAATCTAATGGTGTTCATGCTACAATTTAAATTATTATATGTGTTGCAGACCTCCTCAAATTCCCTTAAATGCAAGTATGGATTTTCCAATTCCAAACCATGAAAAGAAGGTAAAAGTTGAATAATACCTGGTTTAAAATTAAAATGAGATGCATCAGGAGGAAAAACTATGCATGATGGTGCACTTGTTCTTGTGGGATTCATGTGGTCTCTAAGTGTTCTAGCACGGTTATTCTCATTATTCTCATTATGAAGTGATTGATTATCTTCTTCGGCCATATTTTCTGAAAATGATGAGGATACCCTACAAAGTCTACCACTTGATGTACGTGACCACACTCTCATGCACGTGTAGGAATAAAATAAAAAGAAGAACAAGAAAGCAAAAGAAGGAGGAAGAAAACAAAATAAAAAGAAACAAAAGAAAAGAAACAAAGTTATATACAAGAAAAGTGAAAAGAGAAAATAAAATAAATACTATAATTTATACAAGAACTTACCTCCCCGGCAACGGCGCCAAAAACTTGACACGACTAAAAGATTGATGTCTTCTCCCAAGTGCAGGAGTGTCGAAGTAATAAATAACCCGGCAAGACCGGGGTCGAACCACAGGGAGGTTAATTGTACAAATTATAAACAACAATTATAAAACAACAATAACAACAACAACAATAGTAATAATAATAATAATAATAATAATAATAATAATAGTAGTAGTAGTAGTAGTAGTAGTAGTATATGGATTTTCTAATTCTAAGCCATGAAAAGTGGGTAAAAGTTGAATAATACCTGGCTTAAAATTAAAATGAGATGCATCAGGAGGAAAAACAATACATGATGGTGCACTTGTTCTTGTTGGATTCATATGATCTCTAAGTGTTCTAACACGATTATTCTCATTATTCTCATTATGAATTGATTGGTTATCTTCTTCGGCCATGTTTTCTAAAGAAAATGATGATTTTCTAGAAAGTCTACCACTTAATGTACGTGTCCAAACTCTCATGCAAATACAAAAGAAAAGAAAAGAAAAAAGAAAAAGAAAAAGAAAAAGAAACAACAATTAGAAAAACAAATAAAAGTGAAAATAAAATAAAATAAAATATTTAATTTATACAATAACTTACCTCCCCGGCAACGGCGCCAAAAACTTGACACGATCAAAGAGTTGATGTCTTATCCCAAGTGCAGGAGTGTCAAAGTAAAATAACCCGGCAAGACCGGGGTCGAACCACAGGGAGGTGAATTATATAAATTACAAATAAAGAAAAAGATTTAAAGAGAATAATAACAGAAAAGGAGTTGAAGAAAGTTTTGGGATGTGATATTGATGTAAGGATTAAACAATAACAAAACATATGTCAAGGTTATAGGATTCACTAATGGTATTTCAAATAAATATAATATAAACTCTTTTTATTACTCAACTAGAAACCACACACAAAGGAGGTTCTAATCGGATGATTTCTCGTTATTAGCTCATTATAAATTACTAACATGATCATATTAATTATCTTATATAAGTAATACCATACTTATAAATATCATCAAGCATTCATGTTGCTAGTTTATGTTAACAACAAATCAAGTTTCTATCATAATAACGATTTCGGCCGAAAACTATGAAAGATCAAGCATTTGATGTACCAAATATTATACAACACAAATCTAAATTAAACATTTAATAAGCAAGGTATTAAGAATTAGTAAGATAAAAAGATAAAACATGTTAATAACAATCTTTCTTGGATATAAACATTTAAAGCTCATGTTGAGTTTATATTATACCTATTCTAACACCATTAGAGAAACCTTTTCACCTTGACATAATTAACTTAGCTAAACATTACGAAGGAGAAAAACACAAATAAACAATATAAGAACATAAACATAATATAAGCTAACTAAGTATAGGAAAGGAAATGAAAGAGCATAATCTCTTGATTACTATAGCATAAAAGAAAACTTGAACATTACAAAGATGTAGAGAGAAAGCAAGAAGATAACTTTGATCTGAAAATTAATATGACTAAATACATGGACAATGCCTCCTTTTATAGGCTAAGTTTCAGAACTATTGATTGATTGAAGAATTGGTGGGCATCCATTGATTTGGTGGCTGGTTTTTGACATTAATGGCTGCTGGTTTTTTGATATTGTGGGCTGATTATTGATATTGTTGGCTGGCCAAAACGTCATTGCTCACATCAGAATTATAGCCAACTGAATTATGGAAGTTGTGGGCAATTGTCTCAGCTTTCCAGCAAAAAAAACCAGAGCTCATTTGGACTTCTAGAACTCAAGATATGAGCCAAAAACCGAATAGTGCTTGAGCTGCAGGACAGCTTCCGACATCTTTGTTGTTGCTAAGATTTGGGCTTGAAAACGGCAGAACTGAGTCTTTGACTTCATATCAAAGTTATAGGTCTATGTCTTACCTTTCCATCGATATAAAATGGACCTAAATCTGATATCTACAGCTCCAGATATGATCAAATTACTGAATGGTGTTCGAGTTTGGAATGCACCAGCAACACTTTGCTAAGTTTGGCCTTCTTTTTATCCTTTCAATTTCAATCCTTAAACTCATCAATCAATCCTTTTATTTATGTGATAGACCTGCATTTAGGATGAACATTTACCATGAATTAAAGGTATATTATATTTTTAGACTTACTAATATAAAACATGCTTTTGTTAGGGAATTTAATGATACTTTAGATGCAATATGATGACATAAATCCTTAATGAGAATGCACTTTTAAGTACTAATCATTGTAGGAATAAGTATAATGTAAACTCAACATAAACTTTAATGTTTGATATTAACATGTTTTATATTTGTTATCATGTTCACTTTTAATACTTTGCTTGTTAAATGGTTAATCTAGATTTGTGTTGTATAACACTTGGTACAACAAATACTTGACACTTTCATAGCCCAACCATATGGTGTAACCGACACTTATGTTATGAAAGGAACTTGATTTGTTGTTAACATAATTTATAATCATGAATACTTGACAACATTTACAAGTATTAGCATTATTCCAATAAGATAACTAATATAATCATATTAACCATTTATAATCTAATTGGAACCTCCTTTGTGTGTGGTTTCCAGTTAAGTAATAAAAAGAGTTTATACTATACTTGTTTGAAGTACCATTAGTGGATCTTCTAACCTTGACATTTGTTTTTATTGTAATCTTCATATTAATTTTATAATCTCAAAGTTCTCTTTAACTTATTATTTTTATTGTTGCTGTTATTGTTGTTATTTATAATTTATACAATTAACCTCCTTGTGGTTCGATCCTGGTCTTGAGGGGTTATTTATTACTTCAACATTCCTGGACTTAGGAAAAGACATCAATCTTTTGGTTGTGTTATCTCGCGATCTGCCAGTGTTGACCTTCAGCCATTCTAACTTGAATATTTGGAACTATAGAAGTCCATTTGATGCAAACTCAACTTTGTTATATTTCTGACTCAAATACCTATGAACCTATAAATTTCAGACCATAAAAAAAATTATATGACAAATATATGATTTTTCAAAGATAACAACTTAATTCTGCCAGCAAATAATTTCATAATTTATACAATTAACCTCTTTATGGTTCAATCCTGGTCTTGATGGGTTATTTATTACTTTAACACTCCTGAACTTGGAAAAAAACATCAATCTTTTGGTTATGTTATCTCGCGATCTGCCAGTGTTGACCTTCAACCATTCTAACTTGAATATTTGGAACTATAGAAGTCCATTTGATGCAAACCCAACTTTGTTATATTTCTGACTCAAATACCTATGAACCTATAAATTTCAGACCATAAAAAAATTATATGACAAATATATGATTTTTCAAAGATAACAAATTAATTCTGCCAGCAAATAATTTCATAATTTATACAATTAACCTTTTTATGGTTCAATCCTGGTCTTGATGGGTTATTTATTACTTTAACACTCCTGAACTTGGGAAAAAACATCAATCTTTTGGTTATGTTATCTCGTGATCTGCCAGTGTTGACCTTCAGCCATTCTAACTTGAATATTTGGAACTATAGAAGTCCATTTGATGCAAACTCAACTTTGTTATATTTCTGACTCAAATACCTATGAACCTATAAATTTCAGACCATAAAAAAATTATATGACAAATATATGATTTTTCAAAGATAACAAATTAATTCTGCCAGCAAATAATTTCATAATTTATACAATTAACCTTTTTATGGTTCAATCCTGGTCTTGATGGGTTATTTATTACTTTAACACTCCTGAACTTGGGAAAAAACATCAATCTTTTGGTTATGTTATCTCGTGATCTGCCAGTGTTGACCTTCAGCCATTCTAACTTGAATATTTGGAACTATAGAAGTCCATTTGATGCAAACTCAACTTTGTTATATTTCTGACTCAAATACCTATGAACCTATAAATTTCAGACCATAAAAAAATTATATGATGAATATATGATTTTTCAAAGATAACAACTTAATTCTGTCAGGAAATAATTTCATAAAGAAACGAGTTCAAATTATGTTTCGAAGCATTTAAACCAACATTCAAGTTTTTATTTTAGCAATTTAGCTCCTCTAAGTCAAAGGTTGAAGATTTCATGCAAGGCTATTTCTCTTTTTTAGGAAAATAGTTATTAAAGTACTTAAATATAAATTGTCTACTTAAGGGAGGACTATATTGTAAAATAGAGACTAGGGTTTTCGAGGATATAAAAAGAATGAGAGAAAAGAAGGGGAGCAGCCAACCATGAAGAGAAAAACACCCCTTTCATCTAAAAAACCCAAAATCATGCATTCCTTCTTTTTTTTTATTAGTTGTTTAACAAACATGTAAGGCTAAACTCTTTTTCTTTGTTACAAGGACACGAAAACATTCGAATTTCAAGAATTATGAGATTTATTTTATCTTTTCATTCCAGTTTATATTATGAATATATTTGTTCTCTTATTCTTATTTTTTCTATGATTGTTTATTTTAATTGCTAAAGCGGACTCTAAGTTATTATTATAGACAATCTATTGCTAAGTTTAATATCAAAACTAGAGTTGTGGTATATAAACTTATGAAGCAATTGAGTTTAATAATTGTGGTAGATCTATATTATTAGTCTTAGAGAGAACATTCAATCAAATCAAACATAGATTACGAACAATTATGTTTTCTTGATTAATCAACTTATCTAGTTCTTAAGGCTACCATTGAATAAAATTACTAGTGCGGATACTGTAGATGTTTGATGGTTAGGGTTATTTATATGACAGATTCATTGACTAAACAATTTTAAGAAGCGATAAATATTCAGAAAATAAATTAATGTTTTATTTTCATGATCAGTTTTGATTTTTGTAGGTGGATGTTTAGTTGTAACTAAGGTTTGTTCTCTTGATTATTTTTTGATTATATTTAATTTCACTTAATAGTTTTCTATTTTCTTTTGCTTTTGCCTAGATAACTTCATAACCCCCCTAGTTGTATATCATAAGCATAAAAATCAGACT
Source organism: Populus euphratica (assembly GCF_000495115.2). NCBI lineage: Eukaryota > Viridiplantae > Streptophyta > Magnoliopsida > Malpighiales > Salicaceae > Populus > Populus euphratica. Next base: position 120,564 of record NW_011500423.1, read on the forward strand.
TAAACCTTCCTCATGGGATCAATCTCTTGCTTGCTCTATACTATCTTGTATGTTGTGTTTTAAGCTAAGGTGATTAATTTGTGCGACTATAACATTGCAACAAATTTAGGCATCGTTGCCGGGGAAGTAATTTTAGTTGATTCTTGTGCTGTTATTTTTATTTGATGTGATTGTTATTTATTTTCCTAAAAAAATAAAAAAAAAAATTTGTTTGCAATGGTACTATTTATTTATGTAGTGGTACAATTCAAAATACATTTTTTTGTTGAATTAGGTATTGACATTTTGTTTTTCAAAGAAAAAAAATGTTCTTAACATGACTAGTGGTAAGCCACTAGGTCCACCCTTCGAGGCCAAATTCATACAATTTGCATTGTTTTTGATCTCTTGTGTGGTTAGTTTCTTTTGAGTTTCCTTGACGATTTATGCTTGTAACCTGTTCTACTAACCAGAGTCAAGTGCAAGTGGATCTCAAAATAGTAAACACTTTATACAGGTTATGAAAGGAAGCTCGCATCAACACCATAGCTATTGCACGACAACAAACACTTAAGGAGCTTATTGCTCCTAACATGGAAAATCAACCATTGTGCATAAACATCGACAATAATGTAAACTTCGAGCTCAAATATGGTTTTATACATTTGTTATCATTATTCAATGGTCTTGCAATAGAAGATCTTTATAATCATCTCAAAGAGTTGCATATGGTATATGTTGGTATGAAACCAAATGGAGTTGACAAAAAACCGGTTAAGTTGAAAGCTTTCCCTTTCTCTTTAAAAGGGGCAGCAAAAACATGATTTTTCTCTATTCTCCTAGGTTCCATTGGAACTTGGAATGCCATAAAGAAGTTTTTTCTTGAAAAATATTTCTCATTAACTTGAGTTGCCAACATAAGGAAAGAAATATATGGGATTCAACAATCTCATCAAGAGACACTTTCCGAGTATTGGGAAAGATTTGAGCAATTGTGCATTCAATGCCCTCACTATTAAATACCCGATCAACTACTTATTCAATATTTCTATGAAGGAGTAATGTCAACGTGTTGCAATGTCGCGGTCGCACAAATTAATTACCCTAGCTTAAAACACATAAGATAGTATATAGCAAGCAAGGGGTCAATTTCACGAGAAAGTTTCAAGTCAGATTACTATGTTGTACATTATATAATTGAGGGGATTTGGTTTGTGATTTTCTAAACTATTATAACAATTAAACTAGTAAACAAAATCATTTAAAACCAAAATTTATCAAGAAAACAAACATTAGTCGCAAGCACACATCCACCTATAAAAATCAGAACTAATCATTGAAACAAAACATTAATTTATATTCTGAATATTTATCTCTTCTTAACATTGGTTAGTTAATGGATCCACCATACAACTAACCCTAACTATCAAACAACCACAATGTCCGCACTAGTAATTCAATTCAATGGCAACCTTAACAACTAGATAAGTTGATTAATCAAGAAAACATAACTGTCCGCAGTCTATGTTTGATTTGATTGAATATTCTCCTAAGATTAATAATGTAGATCCGCCACAATTATTAAATTTAGTTACTTCACAAGTTCAGATACCATAACTCTGGTTTTGATATTAAACTTAGCAATAGATTGTCTACAATAATAACTTCGAGTCCGCTCTAGCAATTAAAATAAACAATCATAGGAAAAATAAGCATAGGAGAACAAACATATTCATCATATAAACTAAAAAGAAAAGGTAAAATAAATCTCACAGTTCTTGAAATCCGAAGGTTTTCGTGTCCTTGCAACCAAGAAAAAGTGTTTATCCTTGCATGTTTGTTGAACAACTAATCAAAAAGAAGGAAAAATGCATAATTTCGAGTTTCTTAGAGGAGGGGGGCGTTTTTCTCCTCTTCGCTGGCTGCCCCCCTTCTCTTCTCATTCTTTTTATATCCTAGGAAACCCTAGTTTCTATTTTACAAAATAGTCCTCTCTTAAGTAGACAGTTTACATTTAAATACTTCAATAACTATTTTCCTAAAAAAGAAGAAATAAGCTTGCATGAAATCTTCAAGATTTGACTTAGAGGAGCTAAATTGCTGAAATAAAAACTTGGATATCAGTTTAGATGCTTTGGAATGTAATTTGGACTCATTTCTTCACGAAACCTGTTTGCTGGTAGAATTCAGTTTTCATCTTTAAAATATCATATCTCCCTTATATGACATTATTTTTGGATGAAAATTTGAACGTGTATATACCTTTGAGTTAGGAATCCAAGAAAGTTAATTTTGAATCAATTGGACTTCTATATCTCTAGATATTGAAGTCGGAATGGCCAAAGGTCAACACTGACAGATTGTGAGATTTGACTTTAAAAGCTGCGATTTCCATGCTCTTCCTTATGTTATTTGCTTGCCTTAGATGTCCAGAAAGATATGGATGTTAGCTTTTTAATACCACTAGAATCACTTTTTTTTGACCTCTAGAGCTCATGTTTTGCACAAAACATCGATTGAAGGTCAAATCTGCCAATTACCTCTAATTTACTTCTTTTTGCATCTTTCATCCAAAAGTGCCTTCAAAACATAAAACAAAGAATATCAAGGTATTTTATATATAAAACATAGGCAAAACACTAGTTAAATATGAGTGAAACTATCGAATAATATAGTGCATCAAATATCCCCACACTTAGCTCTTGCTTGTCCTCGAGAAAGGATAGGTAAAATCAAATTGAAGTTAAATTAAATTAAATCACTATGACTAATCTTCTAATCTCCCATCAATATCCAAGAATATATGCATTATAAACAAGAACACAATTAAGAAGGATAAATAGTATAAATTTTCATGAATTTATTTATATACAAACTTCAAAACTCAATTAATCGTCAGGATTTAAATGAAATCTATGATATGCCAAAGTGATAGGTCCTCTTATTGATATACACTTCAACTCACGTGTTTATGGCTTATGTGTTTAAATCTCTCAAATTCAATCAATGAATATGTTCTACCATAAGCTTGCTCTTCAATCTCATCTCCATTAATAACATATTACAAACAATGCATGAATGAAAAGGTCTTATTTTCTGGTTGTAATAGGGCTAAGGTTAAGGTGAGGTAAAAAAGAGTAAAAGAAATGGTTCAAACTAAAGAAAGTAGAGCATCCTAAAAAATAATATTTCGAACAAGATATTCCATCAAAGCACATTAATTTTCCATTTTTAATCACCAATGCTTAACTTCTTTTGATTTCAAGCTTTTTCAACGTAAAATCTTAAGAACAGAAAGGAACACTTTTTTTTTTTTTTTTACCTTTGGCAACTTTGCCCATTTTTTCATCAAGCATCACTTCTTCTTTCTTTTCACATAATATCCAACTATAATTCCATGAAATATCATAAGTATATGCTCTACTAATCCTTGGCCAGGGGAAAAGGAAAACATAGATAAAGTTAAGGCTTATACATGGATAAAGCAAAGAAAAGATAAACAAGCTCAAAAGGGGTTTACTAAGGATAATTTGCTTTAGGTTGACTTTTTGGCTCAAGTGGTTAAAATTTCTAATGTTTTTATCATCTTCATGTATATATGTAATGCGAATGTAATCTCAACAAGATATGAAGCAAGTTTTAAAAATACATATCATTAAAAGAATGCACAATCAAAGAATATAATGTTGAAGGCTAAAAAGCTTGCATTGGTATAACACTATAAAGTCAACATGGCATATTCTCAAAGTCAATCCCTAAACCAATTAAACATTAAAACTTGGATGCACACTCATTCATTTGATTTATATCTTCATCTATCTCAACTAATTCTCATGCATAATACTCATATTCTCAAAAACTAATAGGAGTTCAAAAGATCAAAAATAGAAATTAGTTTTTTTTTAGAACAATAAAGAAAATCAAAATAAGAAAACCAACATTCTCCCAATACCCTCACACTTAAAACACGACATTGTCCTCAATGTTGAAATAAAAGAAAAGGAATATAGGAGAATGATAAAAGTAAAGTAAAATGCGAAAAATAAAAGATAAGGAAAAAAGAAAGCAAATTTGTTTTTTTTTTTTATGCTGGGTTGCCTTCCAGTAAGTGCTTTTGTTTTATGTCATTGGCTCGACATGTTGCATGCTCATTCTTCATAGATTGGTTCAACTAACTTCGTAGAAGCAATGAGTTCTATCATCCAACCTTCATAGAAAGGTTTCAAGCGATGCCTATTAACATTGAGTGCTTTGTTGGTTTCTAAACTTGTAATTTCAACTACACCATAAGAAAAAACATTAGAAACAACAAAGGGTCCAATCCAATGAGAGCGCAACTTTCCAGGAAAAAGTTTCAAATACGAATGATAAAGAAGGACTTTGTCTCCATTATTAAACTTTTTTCTTGTAATCATTCGGTCATGGAGACTTTTAATCTTTTTTTTGTAAATCCTTACATTCTTATAAGCATCATTTTGTATTTCTTCTAACGTAATTCCAATCTTTTTAGACACCAAAAGGATAGGCGCCACCCATTCATTGTCCATGATGGGGTGAATGACTCTTGTGTCATGGGGAACAATTTGTAAAGCTTGCAAAGCCAATGCTGATTCATGCATGTTTTGGGGAACACATATATGCCTCTCCATCTTTTCTATCTTGGTAAAATCATAGCCATAGCTCAAAGCTACGCTTAATCCATCCTCACTATCAAAATCACAAACTTGCTGCACACACTTATCAACTTGGTCATAACATATGATAGAATAAACATTCCTATAAGGATATGTCATTGCATCATGAAAATTAAATTCAATTTTTTTATGTCCTACCTCCATAGACAAAGTATCCTTACTACAATCAATTTTTGTATTGGTAGTTTTCAAGAATGGTCTCCCAAACAATATAGGAGTGCTGTTTGATGAATCATAGAATCATGTTCCATATCAAGAATATAAAAGTCGCATGGAATGATCAAACTATTAATTTTGACTAGGATATCTTCTATCACACTAAGTGGGTAAACAAAACTACGATCTGCAAGTTATATTACAATGCTAGTTTTATTCAAAGGCTCAACACTAAGAGAATCATAAACATGTTTAGGCATAACACTAATGGATGCACCTAAATCACACAAGGCCCTTTTGAAACTAGCATTACCAATAACACATGGGATAGTAAACATGCCTGGGTCTTTTTGCTTCAAAGGCATATTCTTTTGAACAACAGCAGATACAACTTCACCCACATTTACCATTTCATGACCTTTTAGTTTGAAAGCTCTTTTTGTAGTACACAACTCCTTTAAGAATTTGGCATACTTGAGAATTTGCTTGATAGCATCAAGCAAATAAATATTGAGTTCTACTTTCTTGAAAACCTCTAAAATCTCTTGTTCTTTGTCCTCTTTCTTTGACCTAGAAGAACTCACAGGAAAGGGTGGAATTGTTTTAAAACTGGAATTCATTGAGTGAGGACTTACCTTTAAAGTGTTGGTCATAGTTTTAATTTGTGAAGGAGAATGATGTTTCTTATTTATATTCAATTCGGTTTCTATCTCCTCTTTTTTCTCCATCTCAATTTGTTTCGACTTTTGTTCTTCAAGTTTTTTCCCACTTCGCAGTATGATCGCACTAACATTCTCTATTGGATTCAATGCTTGGGAGGGCAATTTTCCATTCATTTATGCTTCCAATTTCCCCACACTTGAAGCTACTTGCCCCATTTGCTTCTCCAAGTTGTGAATACTTGACCTTGTTTTCTATTGAAAAGTCATGACATTTTCCTACAAGGTCACAATGTTAGAGGCCAAAGTTTTCACCATCTCATGAAGATCATCATTGGACGACGACCCCATAATATTAGAGTTTGTGAATGGAGGGGGTTGTCTCGCTTGATAATTTTGTTGGGGATAAAATTCATAGTGATTGAACTGTCGACCTTGATTGCCTTATTGAGGTGGGTTCCCATAGCATAAGTTTGGATGATCTCTCCATCTGGGATTGTATATGTGGGAAAAGGGATCACATTTATGTTTGGGCTGTCCGTTGAATCCTCCATCAACTGCATTAGCATGTTCAATGTAATCTTCTTGCATTATTAGGCACATATTTGAGGCATGTCCTTGTAAGGAACATATGCTACAAAATTTCACCTGTTGTACATTTCCACAAGCGAAAGAACGCACAAGAGAAGTAAGATCATTAACTTTATTTTCAAGGTTAGAAATACTTACCTTATTTACTCGTTTGTTTGAGAAGTCTCTACGGGTGCCAAACTATTTTGAGTTGGCTGCCATGTTTGAGATCAATTGGCGTGCAGCCTCGGGTGTCTTATCTACCAATGAGCAGTTGATTAGGTATTTGATGATGAGGGCATTGAATACATAGTTGCTTAAATCTTTTCCAATACTTGGAAAGTGTCTCTCTATGAGATTGTCGAATCCCACATATTTCTTTCTTTATGTTGACAACTCGAGATGCTAGGAAATACTTCTCAAGAAAGATCTTCTTTATGCCATTCCAAGTTCCAATTAAAGTTGGAAGAATGGAGAAAAGCCATGCCCTTGCTGCCCCTTTTAAAGAGAAAGGGAAAGCTTTCAACTTAACCTGTTATTCATCAACTCTGTTCGGTTTCATGCCAACACAAACCATATGGAACTCCTTGAGATGAGTATGAGAATCTTCTCCTGTAAGACAATTAAATGTTGGTAGCAAATGTATAAAACCAGATTTGAGCTTAAAGTTTACATTATTGTCGATGTTTATGCACAATGACTGATTTTCCATGTTAGGAGCATCAAACTCCTTGTGTTTGTTGTCGTGCAACAACCATGGTGTTGAGGCGAGCTTCCTTTCGTAACCTGCGTAAAGTTTTTTCTATTTCAAGATTAACCTGCACTTGAATTTGATTAGTAAAATGGGTCACATGCATCAATCGCTAAGAAAACTCAAAAGAAAGCAACCACACAAGAGATAAAAAAAAAATAATGCAAATTATATGAAAATCCTACGCTATAAAACTAAAATTGCCTAAAAACCTTAGAAAACAGTGGAATTTGGCCTTAATAGGGTGGGGCTAGTGGTCACTAGTCTTGTTCAGAATGTCGTTTCCCTTTGGGAAACAAAAGGTCAAAACTAATTCCACAAGCAATTCTGTTTTGAATAGTACTGCTGTTGCAAGTGAACAATATTGCCGCAAGCAAAAATTTCTGTTTCTCTTTTTTTTTCACCAAAATTTGTTGCGATATCATGGTCGTACAAATTAATTATCCTATCTTAAAACACACAAGATAGTATAGAGCAAGCAAGGGGTCGATCCTACGAGGAAGTTTCAAGTCAGATTATTATGTTGAATGTTATGTAATTAGGGAGATTTGGCTTGTGATTATATAAACTATTGTAGCAATTAAACTAGCAAACAAAATCATTTAAAACCAAAATTTATCAAGAAAACAAACCTTGGTCGTAAGCACACATTCACCTACAGAAATCAAAACTGATCATGGAAATAAAATATCAATTTATATTCTGAATATTTATCTCTTTTTAACATTGGTTAGTTAACGGATCCGCCATATAACTAACCCTAACCATCAAACAACCATAATGTCCGCACTAGTAATTTAATTCAATGGCAGCCTTAAAAACTAGATAAGTTGATTAATCAAGAAAACATAACTATCTGCAGTTTATATTTGATTTGATTGAATATTCTTCATAAGATTAATAATGTAGATCCGCCATAATTATTAAACTTAGTTGCTTCACAAGTTCATATACCACAACTCCGGTTTTGATATCAAACTTAGCAATAGATTGTCTACAATAATAATTTAGAGTCCGCTCTAGCAATTAAAATAAGTATAGGAGAACAAACATATTCATCATATAAACTAAAAAGAAAAGGTAAAATAAATCTCACAGTTCTTGAAATCCAAAGGTTTTCGTGTCCTACAACCAAGAAAAAGTGTTTATCTTTGCATGTTTGTTGAACATCTAATCAAAAAGAAGGAAAAATGTATAATTTCGAGTTTCTTAGAGGGGGGGGCGTTTTTCTCCTCTTCGCTGGCTGCCCCCCTTCTCTTCTCATTCTTTTTATATCCTAGGAAACCCTAGTTTCTATTTTACAAAATAGTCCTCTCTTAAGTAGACAGTTTACATTTAAATACTTCAATAACTATTTTCCTAAAAAAGAAGAAATAAGCTTGCATGAAATCTTCAAGATTTGACTTAGAGGAGCTAAATTGCTGAAATAAAAACTTGGATATCAGTTTAGATGCTTTGGAATGTAATTTGGACTCGTTTCTTCACGAAACCTGTTTGCTGGTAGAATTCAGTTTTCATCTTTAAAATATCATATCTCCCTTATATGACATTATTTTTGGATGCAAAATTTGAACGTGTATATACCTTTGAGTTAGGAATCCAAGAAAGTTGAGTTTGAATCAATTGGACTTCTATATCTCTAGATATTCAAGTCGGAATGGCCAAAGGTCAACATTGGCAGATTGCGAGATTTGACTTTGAAAGCTGCAATTTCCATGCTCTTCCTTATTGTTTTTGCTTGCCTTAGATGTTTAGAAAGGTATGGATGTTAGTTTTTTAATGCCACTAGAATCACTTTATTTTGACCTCTAGAGCTCACGCTCTGCATAAAATATCGACTGAAGGTCATATATGTCAATTATCTCCAATTTACTCCTTTCTACATCTTTCATTCAAAAGTGCCTTCAAAATATATATAAAAAAAAGAATATCCAAAAGTGCCATTTCTGCACACTTTTATATTTGTTGAATGTATGGGTTGAGAAGAAATGAAATGAAGGAAGAGAGAATTTTATAGATTAGACATTAAAAAGGCAATCATACCACCTATATGTAGGCCAGCTAGAGTCTCACACACACTCTCTCTCTTTTTTAGTTTTTTTATTTTTTTAAAAAACATGTGTATGTACAGGTAGTTGTGATTGTGGCTTATATTTTTCCTTGGTTTTACATCTAAGGACGACTTAAATGCCCTCTATGGGTGGGGGATAGGCTTCCCATCTAGTTTTCTTAAAAACTGGCAAACGGGGTCTTTTTTAGTCAAATTTCTAAGACTAAGTCGATCATGTTTTTTTTTATGAAAATAGGGCCATAAATCATGAATTGCATGATGCACATCTCCACTAGGATGCGTCTCAAGAGTTAATAGAAGATTATCTAAAAACTCCTTACTTAGGCCATCCTTAATGAATTGTATTTTATCTTCATGGTTTATAGATACCATTCCTAAAGAGCGAAATTGTGCATTACAAGTCCATCATCTAGCACCTCGATGACAGACATTCAGTCATTTTGCACGACGTTTATTTGCAAAAGTGCTTTTACCTGTTCCAGACATGTGTGAAATGAAGGAATTAGAGGACTCACCTGATAATTGGACCTTTGCTTTAATCAACCAGCGAATATCTTCAGGAATTCCATGATTCATTAACAACCTCAATCTTGCACATCTAGCATGGTGAATGTTTTTAATCGCATTCTAAGGTAGAGCGAGAAAATATATTTTTAATTTTTCAAGATTAATGTCCATTTTCAAATGAGAATTGGAAGAGAGATTCAAAAAATTGCACAAATATATACACATATATCAGTTATTATGGGAAACTGAAAAAACTGACTTAAGTCATGGAGTACCTTGTCCGCCATTTGATTGGGGTGAGAGAAACTAGCAAAAATCACTCAAAAAGAAACACAAAAACAATGCGAGGGAAAAAAATCAATCTTTATATATATGATCACCCAATTCAATAGAGTCATTTTCAACTAAAAAATTATCAAAGTAAACTTTCAAATGATGTCTATTTACCTTGAAAACATTGTCATTCTTTAGATTCTCGATATCACAGGTCTTATATGGATACACATGTTTCACAATAAAAGGACAACTCTATCTTGATCTTAGTTTTTCAGGAAATAAATGCAGTCGAGAATTATAAAGTAAGACTTTTTGACCAACATTGAATGTTTTTCTCAGTATTTTCGTGTTATGAAATTCTTTGATTCTTTCTTTATGAATTTTTGAATTTTCATATGCATTATTTCTTATTTCCTCAAGCTCATTTATTTGTAATTTTCGCAATTGACTAGCATCATCAAGATTTAAATTGAAAGCTTTAATAGCCCAATAAGCTTTATGTTCAAGTTCCACAGGCAAGTGACATGGTTTTCCATAGACTAGTCTATAAGGTGACATACCTAATGATGTTTTATAAGCATTTCAATAAGCCCAAAGTGCATCATTAAGTCTTAAAGACCAATCTTTCCTATTAGGGTTCATTGTTTTCTCCAAAATATGTTTGATCTCCCTATTAGCAAGCTCTACTTGTCCACTTATTTGAGGGTGATAAGGGACGACAACTTTGTGTGTGATTCCATATTTCTTCATTAAAGACTCAAATGACTTGTTGCAGAAATGTGTTCCACCATCACTTATCATGGCTCGAGGGATTCCAAATCGACTCAAAATATTTTCTTTCAAAAACTTTATCACTATTTTATGATCATTGTTTCGACTTGGAATTGCCGCTATCAATTTTGAAACATAATCTAGTGCGACTAATATGTACAAAAAATCAAATGATGGAGGAAATGGACTTATGAAATCTATACCCCAACAGTCAAAGATCTCAATGACAAGAATAGGATTTAAAGGCATCATGTGATGTTTTGAAATAGATCCCAACTTTTGATGATTTTCACAAGACTTGCAGAATACATGTGAGTCTTTGAACATGATGGGCTAGTAAAATCCACTTTGTAAGATTTTTGCAGTTGTCTTTCTTGATGAGAAATGAACCCCACATGCCTCAGAATGACAAAATTTAATGACACTACTTACCTCATTGTCAGGAATGCATCTTTGAAATATTTGATTAGGATAATATTTGAATAAATATGGGTCATCCTAATAAAAGTTCTTCACTTCATTCAAGAACTTTCTTTTATCTTGGGCACTCTAATGAGTTGGCAATTGTCCTGAAATAAGAAAATTGACAATATTAGCAAACCAAGGCATTGTAAAGACAGAAAATAAAGATTCATCTGGAAAGTAGTCATCGATTGGTATGATGCCAGTTATTGAATTTGTTGTCAATCTTGAAAATGATCTGCAACAAATTTTTTGGTGCCTTTCTTATCTTTGATTGTGATATCAAATTCTTGAAGTAACAAAATCCATAGCACCAATCTAGCCTTAGAATCTTTCTTAGAAAGAAGATATTTCAATGTTGTATGATCACTAAAAACAACAGGTGAGCCAACAAGATAAGACTTGAATTTTTCACATGCAAATACCACTACAAGTAATTCTTTTTCAGTGGTGGTGTAATTCAATTTAGCACTATTTAAAGTTTTACTTGCATAGGAACTCACATAAGGTTTCTTATCTTTTCTTTATCCCAAAATAGCACCCATGACATAATCACTAGCATCACACATTATTTCAAAAGGTAATGACCAATCAGGAGGTTGAATGATAGGAGCACAAGTAATCTAGTTTTTAAGTTTAACAAAGGCTTCTTCACAATATTCAATCCATTTAAAAATATTATCCTTTGTTAGAAGGTTACTTAAGGGCTTAGATATTACACTAAAATCTTTGATGAACCTTCTATAAAAACCAGCATATCCTAAGAATGATCTAACATCTTTAATAGATTTTGGTGTTGGCAGGTTAACAATTAACTCGATTTTAGATTTGTCAACCTCAATTCCTTTGGATGAAACAATGTGACCAAGTACAATGCCGTTTGTTACCATAAAGTGATATTTTTTCCAATTTAGTACAAGATTCTTCTCTTCACACCTACTCAAAACCTTTTCTAAGTTAGTCAAACAATCATCAAATGAATAACCAAAAACAGAAAAATCAATCATAAAAATCTCAAGAAAATATTCAACCATATCGCTAAATATACTGAGCATGCATCTTTGAAACATGGCTGATGCATTAATAACCCAAAAGGCATCCTTCTATATGTAAAAGTACCAAATGGACATGTGAAAGTAGTCTTCTCTTGATCTTCCAATGCAATGTCAATTTAGTTGTAACCTGAATAGCCATCTATGAAACAATAAAATCCATGACCTGTAACTCTTTCTAGGATTTGATCTATGAAAGGTAAAGGAAAATGATCTTTTCTAATAATTGAATTAAGTTTCCTATAGTCAATACACATGCACCAACTAGTAATAGTCCTAGTGGGAATTAACTCATTGTTCTTAATTGTTATCACAGTGACTCCAGACTTCTTGGGTACAACTAGGGTAGGACTTACCTATTTGCTATCAGAAATAGGATAAATGATTCCATTATCTAGAAGCTTAATGAATTTATTTTTCACTACTTCTTTCATATTACGATTGAGCCTTCGTTGTATTTTCCTAAAGAGTTTACCATTTTCCTCCAAATAAATTCTGTGTGTACAAATCAAAGGACTAATTCCTTTTATGTCAGTTATGGTCCATTCTAATGTATTTTTGTGTATTTTTAGAGTTTGTAATAACTTAACTTCTTGATGTGCATCAAGTTTGGAAGAGATTATTATCGGAAAATTTTCATTTTCTTCTAAAAATAAGTATTTGAGATTGAATGACAATGGCTTCAAATCAAGTTTGGGTGGTTGAACACATGAAGGTATAGGCTTAATTGATCGTAGTGGCAATTCCTCAATTTATGGTCTCTAATTACTTGCCTTTAATTCTTCCTGAAAATAAATCATTTGCAAATCATCAGATTCATCAATCTCAATTTCATTGGAAGTGGTTTGAAATTGATTATGAATTAATTTTTCAGTAAAGTCCACTTTCTATAAATCATTATCATGTCCAGGTTGCTTGCAAGTGTTGAAAATATTCATCTCCAATGTCATGTTTTCAAATGATAGCTTCATCAGTTCATTCCCATAATTAATCAATGCATTAGAAGTTGGAAGAAACGGACGTCCTAAAATAACAAGAAGTGAATTACATGCTTCATCAAGTTGTGTGTCTAAGACAATGAAATCCGTAGGATAAATGAATTTATCGACTTGTACTAACACACCTTCAATTATTCCTCTAGGCACTTTTATAGATCTATCAATAAGTAAAAGAGTTACAGAAGTTGGTTTTAACTCACCAAGATTAAGACTTTGAAAAACTGAATATGGAAGTAAATTCACACTAGCACCAAGATCAAGTAAGGCTCTTTCAATTTTATGCTCTCCAATAAAGCAGGAAATTGTAGGACAACCAGGGTCTTTATATTTCAAAGCATTATTATTCTGAAGAATAGCACTTACTTGTTCGGCTAGAAAGACTTTCTTCACAGTGCATAGATCTTTCAAAAATTTAGCATAGGAAGGAACCTGTTTAATAGCATCCAGCAAAGGTATATTGATCCTTACCTGTTTGAAAATTTCATAAATTTCAGAATTGTGATTGACTTTCCTTTGTTTGGTCATGGCTTGAGGAAATGGAAGTGCTGGCGGTGAATCAGTCGTTTCTTTGCAATTTTCAGATTCAACCCCTTCCTTACCCTCAGAGATTGACTCATCATCTTTCTCATAAGGTTCAAGAGAGGGTTTTTCAATAACCTTACCACTGCGCAGAGTAGTGACTGATTTGACTTGATCCATGTGTTGGCTTCCGGAACTACTTGCATTTGCATTGTATTGCCCTTTGGGATTTTGTTGTGTTTGAGATGGAAACTTACCTTTCTCTTGGAAACTAAGAGCAGATGTTAATTTAGCAAGAGTATCTTTAAAATCTGTCATGTTTTGAGCAAGTTGAGTATTGATTGTCTCTTGCTTTTCAATGAATGCATGCAATGTTTCCTCAAGATTTCTTCTAGGAGGTGGAGCATAAGGAGGTGCATATCCATGAGAATTTTGGAAATTATGGTGTGCTTGAAACGGTGGTTGTGAAGTTTGTGCATTGTCACTCTTCCAACTGAAATTTGGGTGATTCCTCCAACCAGGGTTGTATGTTTGGGAGTATGGGTTGTGGTTGGCCCTTTGAAAACTGTTTAAAGCATGGGCTTGTTCATGGAGACATTCTTTAAAAGAAGGCAAGGTTGGACAATCGTTGGTTGAGTGTTCATTTGTTTCACAGATTTGACACACAATGTTTTCAACAGATTTTAATTGACCACTCTTTTTCAATTCTAGTGCCTCGACTTTTCTAGCTAAAGATGCAAACTTGGCTTGAAGGTCATGATCTTCCCTAAGGTTGTACATACCTCCACTAGATGTATGAGGTTGAGTTTTACTCGGTGCCTCACAAGTACCCGCGGTGTCCCAATTTTGAGCATTTTCAGCTAACAAGTCTAAGTACTCCATTGCTTCATCAGGGTCTTTATCTTCAAAAGTTCCATTGCACATCAATTCAACCATTTGCCTATCTTTAGGTGTTAACCCTTCATAGAAATGTGAAACCAATCTCCATGTTTCAAAACCATGATGAGGGCAAGTACTAAGCAAGTCTCGATACCTATCCCAACATTGGTAAAATGTTTCTCCTGGTTTTTGAGTGAAAGTGGTGATTTGTCTCTTGAAAGAGTTTGTTCTATGAGATGGAAAAAACTTCTTTAAAAACTGTTGTTGCATTTCATCCCAAGCACGAATGGATCCTGGTCTTAAATTTTGTAGCCATGTTTTAGCTTTATCTTTTAATGAAAAAGGAAAAAGCTTTAATCTAATGGTGTTCATGCTACAAAAGTAGACCTAAATCTGAGATCCATAGCTCCAGATATGACCCAATTACCGAACAGTGTTTCGGTTTGGATTGCACCGACATCTCTTTTCTAATTTTGGTCATCTTTTTGCCCTTGCAATTTAAGTTCTTAAAGTCATCAATCAATCGTTTCATTTATGTGATAGGCCTGCATTTAAAATGAACATTTACCATAAATTAAAGGTATCTTATATTATTAGATATATTATTATAAAACATGCTTTAGTTAAGGAGTTATTGATACTTCAAGTGCAAAATGATGATATAAAACCATGATAAAAATGCACTTTTAAGTACTAATCACACCCCCCAACCAGCTTATTACTAGTCCCTAGTAATCGAAGCGTTAAAATAGAAAAACAATTTGCAAATTCCACAAAGCAAGGTATTCATCATTTAACTTCCATTAATCTATCCAGATAAACAAACTCTCGTTAAATTTATATACCTGCTCAATACCTCTTAACAAGATATTCATAAACCTTTTTTTTTATACTAAATGTATCAACACATAATTATGGGGCTTTTCTTGGAAGAAAACAAAATTTTTGTTCTAATGTTTAAGGTTAACTTCCTTAGGTTGGGGTTATTATTTTTGTCTTTTTTTTTCTTTTTTTTTAATATATATACATATAATTTAAAAACACCATGCATCTTTAACCCATGTAACGAGCTTTCGGCTAATGACTCCCAGACCAGTTGGTCTTGGGGCATTAGGTGTTAAGACACTCCTACGAGCTTAGTAACTCGGGTCGCAAATACTAATATGTAGATAGTGCAATGTTTGATTTCCTTAAGCTTTTCTCCTTAACCCATGTAACAAGCGTTGGGCCAATAGCTCCCAAGTCAGTTGAGTTTAGGGTATTAGGTGTTAAAACACCCCTTCGGGCTTAATTGCTTAGGTTAGGGAGGCTATGAAACCAAACTTATCTACATTTTTATTATTATCATTTTTTTTCTTTTTTTTCTTTTTTTTTTAATTATATACAATCCCTTTCCCTTAGTTGTTACTTTAACAAAAGAACATAAATAATGTAATAATCCAATATGCAACCAACAATCATATGTTAAAGTGTGTGTGTGTGTGTCAATTAAGGTTTAAGAATACATGTTAAATAAGTATATGAGCAGAATTAAGTGATAACAATACGAGAGTTTGAAAACCTGAATATTTCAAGTATTATAATAGACCTTGTTAAGAATGGTTACTAAGATGCGTCTCAAGAGTCACTTTAACAAAAGAGCTCCTTTACTCTACCATTCTAGTAACAACAATTATGCACATGCTTTATGAAATGGAAAACAATTTTTTTTTTTTATCAACTACTACCCTCTCCCCCCAACGAAAACAAGACATTGTCCTCAATGTTTTAAGGTAGAAAGATAGAGTATAGAAGCTATCACCTGAAATAATGAACATTGACAAACCTGAAACACACTTAAACAAAAATAAGAAATAACAAAACACAATAATAAAACAAAACAACACAAAAATTACAAATGAAGACTCAAATCTAATCTAAGCTTTTTACGGCTTTCCTTAGATGACCAATTTATGCAATTCATGGAGGGATCAATTAGAGGAATGAAAGATTGTAGTTGGTCAATCAATTGTTCAACAGTAGCAGCAGAGATTATGATTTGTCGTGCAGAAGATGTTAGAAATTTCTGTTCCACAGCATGATCAAGAAAAGACAACAACTTATCATAATAACCATTAACATTTAACAAACCTATGGGTTTATGGTGAATGTGCAATTGAGCCCAAGAGGAAATATGAAAGATCTCTTCCAATGTGCCTAGACCACCTGGTAAAGCAATGAAAGCATCAGCATGGTTAAACATTGCATTCATTCGAGCCGACATTGTGGAGACCTGAAGTTCCTCTCCAATTGTTTTTCCAATGATGTCCCCTTGTGCTAAAGCTTCAAGGACGACCCTCAAAACTTGAATACCTCCTAAAAATGCAGCTATTGACACACCTCCCATTACCCAAGACTGCCTCCCCCATACACTAAATGAATCTTTCTCTCAGCTAGCACTTGACCAAGATGATTTGCTGATTCTAAAAACTCCTTTTCTTTCCTAGGACTAGATCCACCAAAAACACAAATATTTCTTATATGATGACCTAAGGAACTTGCCATTTCTACACACTTCTGTATTTGTTGAATGTATGGGTTGAGTAGAAATGAAAGGAAGGAAGAGGGGATTTTATAGATGAGAAATTAGAAAGGTAATCATCATACCACCTATATGTAGGCCAGCTAGAGTCTTACTCTCTCTCTCTCTCTCTCTCTCTCTCTCTTTATTTATTTATTTATTTACTTTTGAAAAAGCATGTGTATGTACAAATAGTTGTGATTGTGGCTCACATCTTCCCTTGGTTTTACGTCCAAGACCGGCTTAAACGCCCTCTATGGGTCGGGGATAGGCTTCCCATCCAGTTTTCTTAAAAACTGGCAAACAGGGTCTTTTTTAGTTAGATTCCCAAGACTAACTCGATCATGTTCTTTATGAAATAGTGGCCATAAATCATGAATTGCATGATGCACCTCTCCACTAGGATGCGTCTCAAGAGTCAATAGAAGATTATCTAAAGACTCCTTACTCAAGCCATCCTTAATGAATTGTATTTTATCTTCACGGTTTATAGATACCATTCCTAAAGAATGACATTGTGTATTACAAGTCCATCTAGCACATCGATGACAGACTTCTAGTCGTTTTGCACGACGTTTCTTTGCAAAAGTGCTTTTACCTGTTCCAGGCATGTGTGAAATGAAGGAATTAGAGGACTCACCTGATAATCGGACCTTTGCTTCAATCAACCAGCGAATATCTTCAGGAATTCCATGATTCATTAACAATCTCAATCTTGCACATCTAGCACGGTACATTTTTCTAATCGCATTCTGAGGCAGAGCGGGAAAATACTTTTTCAATTTTTCAAGATTAGTGTCCATTTTCAAATGAGAATTGGAAGAGAGATTCAAAAAATTGCACAAATATATACACAAATATCAATTATTGTGGGAAACTGAAAGAACCGACTTAAGTCACGGAGTACCGTTGTCCGCCATTTGACCGGGGTGAGAGAAACTAACAAAAATCACTCAAAAAGAAACACAAAAACAATGTGAGAAAAACAAAATAATCAACCTTTATCTATAAGATCATTCAAACCAGTTGATTCATTTTCACTAGGAAAGTTATCAAAGTAAGCTTTCAAACGATGTCCATTTTCCTTAAAATCATTGTCATTCATTGAATTCTCAATATCAGAGGCCCCATAAGCCAAAGCTTCAGGGACGACCTCCAAAACTTGACTACCTCCTAAAAATGCAGCTATTGACACACCTCCCATTAACCCAAGACTGCCTCCCCCATACACTAAATGAATCTTTCTCTCAGCTAGCACCTGACCACGATGATTTGCTGATTCTAAAAACTCATTTTCTTTCCCAGGACTAGATCCACCGAAAACACAAATATTTCTTATTTGATGACCTGAGGAACTTGCCATTTCTACACACTTCTGTATTTGTTGAATGTATGGGTTGAGTAGAAATGAAAGGAAGGAAGAGAGGGTTTTATAGATGAGAAATGAGAAAGGCAATCATAACACCTATATGTAGGCCAGCTGGAGTCTCACACTCTCTCTCTCTCTTTTTATTTATTTATTTATTTACTTTTTGAAAAAGCATATGTATGTACAGGTAGTTGTGATTGTGGCTCACATCTTCCCTTGGTTTTACGTCCAAGAATGGCTTAAACGCCCTTTATGGGTCGGGGATAGGCTTCCCATCCAGTTTTCTTAAAAACTGGCAAACAGGGTCTTTTTTAGTCAGATTCCCAAGACTAAGTCGATCATGTTCTTTATGAAATAGTGGCCATAAATCATGAATTACACGATGCACATCTCCACTAGGATGCGTCTTAAGAGTCCATAGAAGATTATCTAAAGACTCCTTACTCAGGCCATTCTTAATGAATTGTATTTTATCTTCATGGTTTATAGATACCATTCCTAAAGAATGACATTGTGTATTACAAGTCCATCTAGCACATCGATGACAGACTTCTAGTCATTTTGTACGACGTTTCTTTGCAAAAGTGCTTTTACCTGTTCCAGGCATGTGTGAAATGAAAAAGTTAGAGGACTCACCTGATAATCAGACCTTTGCTTCAATCAACCAGCGAATATCTTCAGGAATTCCATGATTCATTAACAATCTCAATCTTGCACATCTAGCATGATAAATTTTTGTAATCACATTCTGAGGCAGAGCGGGAAAATACTTTTTCAATTTTTTAAGATTAGTGTCCATTTTCAAATGAGAATTAGAAGAGAGATTCAAAGAATTGCACAAATATATACATAAATATCAGTTATTGTGGGAAACTGAAAGAACCGACTTAAGTCACGGAGTACCGTTATCCGCCATTTAACTGGGGTGACAGAAACTAGCAAAAATCACTCAAAAAGAAACACAAAAACAATGTGAGAAAAACAAAATAATCAACCTTTATCTACAAGATCATTCCAACTAATTGATTCATTTTCACTAGGAAACTTATCAAAGTAAGCTTTCAAACGATGTCTATTTTCTTTAAAAACATTGTCATTCATTGAATTCTCAATATCACAGGCCCCATAAGAATTGTTCCATCTTGATCTTAGCTCTCTAGGGAATGCATAAAGTTGAGAATTATAAAACAAAACTTTTTGATCAGTATCAACTTTTTGACAATTTTCACAAGTTTTGCAGAATGCATGCGTGTCCTTAAACATGGTGGGCCAATAAAATCCATTTTGAAAGATTTTTATAGCTGTCTTTTTTGACGAGAAATAACTTCCACATGCTTCAGAATGACAAAGTTTAATGACACTACTTACCTCATTGTCGGGAATGAATCTTTGAAATATTTGATTAGGACAATATTTGAATAAGTTAAGGTCATCACAATAAAAGCTCTTCACTTCGTTCAAAAACTTTTCTTTGTCTTGGGTACTCCAATCAGCTGGCAAATCTCCTAAAGCAAGAAAATTAATATTTTTATCATACCAAGGCATTGGACTAAGAGAAAGTAAGGATTCCTTAGGAAAGTAATCATCGATTGGTGTGATGTCAGATGTCAAATCTGTTGTCACTATTGACAAAAGATTCGCATCAACATTTTCGGTGTGTTTTTCATCCGTGATTTCTTCCTCAGAATAAATCATTTGTAAATCTTCAGATTCATCCGACTCATTTTTACTTAAAGTAGATTCAAGTTGATCATAAACTAATTCGTCAATATGATCTACTTCTTGTAAATCATTATCATCTCCAGGTTGCTTGCAAATGTTGAAAATATTCATCTCCAATGTCATGCTTCCAAATGATAGCTTCATCAGTCCATTTCTATAATTAATCAATGCGTTAGAGGTTGAAAGAAACGGACGTCCTAAAATAACAGGAAATGAATTACATGCTTCAACAGGTTCTGTGTCCAAGACAATAAAATCCACAGGATAAATGAATTTATCGACTTGTACTAACACATCTTCAATTATTCCTCTAGGCACTTTTATAGATCTATCGGCAAGTAAAAGAGTTATAGAAGTTGGTTTTAACTCACCTAAATTGAGACTCTAAAAAACTGAATATGGAAGTAAATTCACACTAGCACCAAGATCAAGTAAGGCTCTTTCAATTTTATGCTCTCCAATAAAGCAAGAAATTGTAGGACAACCAGGGTCTTTATATTTCAAAGCATTATTGTTCTGAAGAATAGCACTTACTTGTTCGGCTAGAAAGGCTTTCTTTTTCACATTCAGTTTCCTCTTCACAGTGCATAGATCTTTTAAAAATTTAGCATAAGAAGGAACCTCTTTAATAGCATCCAACAAAGGTATATTGATCCTTACCTGTTTGAAAATTTCAAAAATTTCTGAGTTGTGATTGACTTTCTTTTGTTTGATCATGACTTGAGGAAATGGAAGTGTTGGCGGAGAATTAGTCTTTTCTTTGTAATTTTCAGATTCAACCCCTTCCTTACCCTCAGATATTGACTCATCATCTTTCTCATAAGGTTTAAGAGAGGGTTTTTCAATAACCTTACCACTGCGCAGAGTAGTGACTGATTTGACTTGATCCATATGTTGGCTTCCGGAACTACTTGCATTTGCATTGTATTGCCCCTTGGGATTTTGTTGTGGTTGAGATGGAAACTTACCTTTCTCTTGGAAACTGAGAGCAGATGTTAATTTTGCAAGAGTATCTTTAAAATCTGTCATGTTTTGAGCGAGTTGAGTATTGATTGTCTCTTGCTTTTCAATGAATGCATGTAATGTTTCCTCAAGATTTCTTCTAGAAGGTGGAGCATAAGGAGGTGCATATCCATGAGAATTTTGGAAATTATGGTATGCTTGAAACTGTGGTTGTGAACTTTTTGCATTGTCACTCTTCCAACTGAAATTTTGGTGATTTCTCCAACCAGGGTTGTATGTTTGCAAATATGGGTTATGATTGGGCCTTTCAAAACTGTTTAAAGCATGGGCTTGTTCATGGAGACGTTCCTTAAAAGAAGGCAAGGTTGGACAGTTACTAGTTGAGTGTTCATTTGTTTCACATATTTGACATACAATGTTTTTAATAGATTTAAATTGACCATTCTTTTTCAATTCTAGTGCCTCGACTTTTCTAGCTAAAGATGCAAACTTAGCTTGGAGGTCATGATCTTCCCTAAGGTTGGACATACCTCTACTAGATGTATGAGGTTGAGTTTTACTCGGTGCCTCATAAGTACCCGCGGTGTCCCAATTTTGAGCATTTTCAGCTAACAAGTCTAAGTACTCCATTGCTTCATCAGGGTTTTTATCTTCAAAAGTACCATTGCATACCAATTCAACCATTTGCCTATCTTTAGGTGTTAACCCTTCATAAAAATGTGAAACCAATCTCCATATTTCAAAACCATGATGAGGGCAAGTACTAAGCAAGTCTCGATACCTATCCCAACATTGGTAAAATGTTTCTCCTGGTTTTTGAGTGAAAGTAGTGATTTGTCTTTTGAAAGAGTTTGTTCTATGAGATGGGAAAAACTTCTTTAAAAATTGTTGTTGCATTTCATCCCAAGCACGAATGGATGCTGGTCTTAAATTTTGTAGCCATGTTTTAGCTTTATCTTTTAATGAAAAAGGAAAAAGCTTTAATCTGATGGTGTTCATGCTACAATTTAAGTTATTATATGTGTTGCACACCATGCTACAATTTAAAAAAAGGAAAAAGCTTTAATCTGATGGTGTTCATGCTACAATTTAAATTATTATATGTGTTGCAAACCTCCTCAAATTCCCTTAAATGCAAGTATGGATTTTCCAATTTTAAGCCATGAAAAGAAGGTAAAAGTTGAATAATACCTGGTTTAAAATTAAAATGAGATGCCTCAAGAGGAAAAACTATGCATGATGGTGCACTTGTTCTTGTGGGATTCATGTGGTCTCTAAGTGTTCTAGCACGGTTATTCTCATTATTCTCATTATGAAGTGATTGATTATCTTATTCAGCCATATTTTCTGAAAATGATGAGGATACCCTACACAGTCTACCACTTGATGTACATGACCACACTCTCATGCACGTGTAGGAATATAATAAAAAGAAGAAGAAACAAGAGAAAAGAAACAAAGTTATATACAAGAAAAGTGAAAAGAGAAAATAAAATAACTACTATAATTTATACAAGAACTTACCTCCCCGGCAACAGCGCCAAAAACTTGATACGACTAAAAGGTTGATGTCTTCTCCCAAGTGCAGGAGTGTCGAAGTAATAAATAACCCGGCAAGACTGGGGTCGAACCATAGGGAGGTTAATTGTACAAATTATAAACGACAATAGTACAACAACAATAATAATAGTAATAACAATAATAACAACAATGACAATAACAACAACAACAACAACAATAACAACAACAACAACAATAATAATAATAATAATAATAATAATAATAATAATAGTAGTAGTAATAATAATAATAATAATAATAATAATAATAACAATAATAATAATAATAATAATAATAATAATAAAGAAAGAGAAGAAGAAGATGATGATGAGAACTTGGAGATGGAAAATTAACGTAAGGATTAAACAATGATAAAAACAAATGTCAAGGTTAGAGGTTCCACTAATGGTATGTCAAACAAGTATAGTATAAACTCTTATTATTCAATTGGAAACCACACACAAAGGAGGTTCCAATCAGATTATAGATTGTTAACATGATTACATTAGTCATCTTATTCGATTAATGCTAATAATACTTGTAAATCTCGTCAAGCATTCATGATTATAACTTATGTTAACAACAAATCAAGTTCATGCAATTTAAGTATAGCTCAGGTGTCGATTATACCATACAGTATGGGCTATGAAAGGAAATTATCTCAGATTTCTTTTGTAAAAAATTCAAGTCATTTAGACTTCTAGAACTCTAAATATAGGCCAAACACTAAATAGTGCTCGGGCTGGAAGACAGATTCAGACTTCTTTGTTGTTGCTACAATTTGGACTTGAAAATGGCCTTTTTAGATCTTGGGCTCCATATGAAAGTTGTAGGCCTATGTCTTACCTTTCTGGACTTGAAAATGGCCTTTTTAGATCTTGGGCTCCATATGAAAGTTGTAGGCCTATGTCTTACCTTCCCATCCATATAAAGTAGACCTAAATCTGAGATCTATAGCTCCAGATATGACCCAATTACCGAACAGTGTTCCGGTTTGGATTGCACCAACATCTCTTTTCTAATTTTGGTCATCTCTTTGCCCTTGCAATTTAAGTTCTTAAAGTCATCAATCAATCCTTTCATTTATGTAATAGGCCTCCATTTAAAATGAACATTTACCATAAATTAAAGGTGTCTTATATTATTAGATATATTATTATAAAACATGCTTTAGTTAAGGAGTTATTGATACTTCAAGTGCAAAATGATGATATAAAACCATGATAAAAATGCACTTTTAAGTACTAATCAACAGTACATAGATCTTTAAAAACTTTAGCGTAGGAAGGAACCTGTTTAATAGCATCCAGCAAAGGTATATTGATTCTTACCTATTTGAAAGTTTAAAAGATTTCAGAATTGTGATTGACTTTTCTTTATTTGATCATAGCATGAGGAAATGGAAGTGCTGGTGGGGAATCAATATTTTCTTTGCAAATTTCATATTCAACCCCTTCCTTACCCTAAGAGATTGACTCATCATCTTTCTCACAAGGTTCAAGAGTGAGTTTTTCAATAACCTTACCACTGCGAAGAGTAGTGACTGATTTGACTTGATCCATGTGTTGTCTTCCAGAACTACTTGCATTTGCATTGTATTGCCCCTTGGGATTTTATTGTGGTTAAGATGGAAACCTACCTTTCTCTTGGAAACTAAGAGCAGATGTTAATTTTGCAAGAGTATCTTTAAAATTTGTCATGTTTTGAAAAAGTTGAGTATTGATTGTCTTTTGCTTTTCAATGAATGCATGCAATATTTCCTCAAGATTTCTTCTAAGAGGTGGAGCATAAGAGGTGCATATCCATGAGAATTTTGAACATTAGTGCTTGAAATTATGGTTATGGAGTTTGTCCATTATTATTATCACTCTTCCAACTAAAATTTGGGTGATTTCTCCAACCAGGGTTATATATTTGCGAGTATGGGTTCTGATTGGGTCTTTGGAAGCTATTTAAAGCATGAGCTTGTTCATGGAGACATTCTTAAAAAAAGGCAAGGTTGGATAGTCATTGGTTGAGTGTTCATTTATTTCACATATTCGACACACAATGTTTTCAACAGATTTTAATTTACCACTCCTTTTCAATTCTAGCACAACAACCCAGCTTTTCAAGCCCAAAACAATAGTAATTTTTGATATATATATATACTTGACACACATGGTGCCGGTAATCGGCAAACTTGATCCTTCACATCATCAGAATATGATCCATACAATCAACATTTCATTTAAAAGTAAATCTTGCATAAACACATAATATTATGTTTGTATGATTAGGAGTTCATATTAAAAATATATGTACATAAGCATGAGTTTGCATTCCTATTCTACTAATAGCTATTACGAATTTAAACCAAAGCATCTGATAAAAGTTAAATGTTCAGTACATTGATTCATACAAAATACGTTGTGATTTAGAATGCAACTACATGATTCCTTGCAAAAGTAGGTTCTCGTGTATTGGGTTTACTAGACATCTCGTTGGTGTGACATCCCTATTGCAGTACAAAACATATAAGAGAAAACAATTACTTAATAATAATAATGATAATGATTATTGAACGGTTTGGCAGTTAAATGAAGCATTAACATTATCCCATGGTTGAAGCATGACATTTATAGTTTCTTCATGTACTTGGTATAAACAACCTGTAGTATATATAGATACACCAATTCTTGCAATCAACCATAATCTTAAACCCGGCTATCCTCTTAAGGCATCATTTGCGGAGGTTAACCATTTACTCACCTCGGTCATCCACTTTGGATGCCATTAGCCAAAGCTAATCAATCGTTCATCCCGCTCGTCCATTCAGATGCCATTAGCTGAAGCTAATCAATCATTCGTCCTAGTCATCCATTCGGATGCCATTAGCCAAAGCTAATCAATCATTTGTTAACATTTATTTGTCCTAGTCATCCATTCAACATATGAAAAAGAAAGGTGCAAGTCATCTACCTGCTCCACCTGCGGGTTGTTCTTGTCTTGACAATGGTCCAATCCAGGCCGCACCACCTAAAACATCAATGGTCACAAATCAGTATATGTGTATCTTTGAATCACATTTGTCACCACACTTATTTCAAGAGTTCATATGTTCACATTCAAGTGTCCCACATTTTACATCATCATACCATGAAATGGTTACTAACATTTAAGTCATTTTAGCTGAGGAGGCCTATTGTAGAAATTGGTAGCGAAAACTAGTTCACTGTAGGCTGCCAATTCATCAGCAAAAACTGGTTCGCTACAAGTTGCCAATTCGGCAGCAAAAACTGATTCATTGCAAGATGCCAGTTTGGTGCAGGATGTCAATTTGGCAGTGAAAACTGGTTCGCTACAGGTTGCCAGTTCAGCAGCAAAATTGGTTCGTTTCAGCTAACTTAATTTCAGCAGCGAATCACAATTTCACTGTAGAACACATGATTCGGTAGTGAATGCTAATTCGCAGCAAACAACTCAGTTTCAACAGCGAATCACAATTTTGTTGCAGACAATTCAGTTTTGGTAGCGAATGCTAATTCGCTACAACCGATATAGTTTCGGCAGTGAATCCTAATTTCACTATAGAACATATAATTTGATAGCAAATGTTAATTCGCTGCAGTCAACACAGCTCCAGCAACGAATCACAATTTCACTGCAGAACACATGACACGACGAAAAGATTGATATCTTCTCCCAAGTGCAGGAGTGTCGAAGTAATAAATAACCCGGCAAGACCGAGGTCGAACCATAGGGAGGTTAATTATACAAATTATAGACAACAATTATAAGCAACAATAATAGCAATAATAACAACAACAATAGCAATAATAACAACAACAATAACAACAACAACAATAGTAATAGTAATAATAGTAGTAGTAGTAGTAGTAGTAGTAGTAGTAGTACTAATAATAATAATAATAATAATAATAATAATAATAATAATAAAGAAAGAGAAGAAGAAGAAGATGATGATGATGAGAACTTAGAGATGAAATATTAATGTAAGGATTAAACAATAATAATAACAAATGTCAAGCTTAGAGGTTCCACTAATGGTATATCAAACAAGTATAGTATAAACTCTTATTATTCAATTGGAAACCACACATAAAGGAGGTTCCAATCAGATTATAGATTGTTAACATGATTACATTAGTCATCTTATTCGATTAATGCTAATACTTGTAAATCTCGTCAAGCATTCATGATTATAACTTATGTTAACAACAAATCAAGTTCCTTTCATAGCTCAGGTGTCGGTTATACCATACAGTATGGGCTATGAAAGTGCCAAGCATTTGTTGTACCAAGTTTTATACAACATAAATCAAGATTAGTCATTTAACAAGCAAAGTATTAAAGAGTGAACAAGATAACAAATATAAAACATGTTAGTATCAAACATTAAAGTCCATATTAGGTTTACACTATACTTATTCTTACACCATTAGTGTAACCTTTTCACCTTGACATAACTAACTTAGCTAGACATAATGAAAGAAAGCAAAATAGATAAACAAAATAAGAACATAAAAGTTAACTAAGTAAAGGAAAGGAAATGAAAGGCATAAACTTAATATTAATGAAAGCAAAGCATAAACATTACAAAGAATACAAAGAGAGAAAGAAAGAGCATGATCTTGATTTGAACACCAAGATGCCTAAATACATGGCAAATGCCTCCTTTTATAGGCCAAAATTGGGAACTATTGATTTGATGACTAATTGATAAGTGGCTGGCCAACTTTTGACTTGGTGACAATCCTTATCTTCTCTTGTCTGCCCAAAACGTCATTGATAACGTCAAAATTGGAGCCAGTTGTAAACATGAAAGTTGTAGCCAATTGTCTCAGCTTTCTTGTGTAAAACTTTTAGCTCATTTGGAGTTCTAGAACTCCAGATATGGCCAAAATACCGAACAGTGCTCGGGCTGGAAGACAGATTCGGGCTTCTTTGTTGTTGCTACAATTTGGACTTGATAATGGCCTTTTTAGATCTTGGGCTCCATATGAAAGTTGTAGGCCTATGTCTTACCTTTCCATCCATATAAATTGGACCTAAATCTGAGATCTGTAGCTCCAGATATGACCCAATTACCGAACAGTGTTCTTATATAGCTCCAGATATGACCCAATTACCGAATAGTGTTCCGGTATGGATTGCACCGACATCTCTTTTTGGAGTTTAGCCAACTCTTTGTCTTTGCAATTTAAGTTCTTAAAGTCATCAATCAATATTTTCATTTATGTGATAGACCTGCATTTAAAATGAACATTTACCATAAATTAAAGGTATCTTATATTATTAGTATATTATTATAAAACATGCTTTCGTTAAGGAGTTATTGATACTTCAAGTGCAAAATGATGACATAAAACCATGATAAAAATGCACTTTTAAGTACTAATCAACACACAATTCGGCAGCGAATGTTTCATTGTAGAACACACGATTCGACAACGTCGCTGTAGTCGACACAGCTCCGGTAGTGAATCACAATTTTGCTGCAGAACACACAATTTGGTAGCGAATGCTAATTCACTACAAACAACACAGCTACGACAGCGAATCATAATTTTGCTGCAGAAAACACGATTCGGCAACGAATGCTAATTTACTGCAGTGGACACAGCTACGACAATGAATCACAATTTCATTATAGAACACATTATTCAGCAGCGAATGCTAATTCGCTGCAGCTGACACAACTCTGGTAGCGAATCACTATTTCACTGCAGAACACACGATTCGGTAGCGAATGTTAATTCACTACAACCGACATAGTTTCGGCAGCGAATCACAATTTCACTAATTCTCATGGATATGCACCTCTTTATGCTCCACCTCCTAGAAGAAATCTTGAGGAAACATTACATGCATTCATTGAAAAGCAAGAGACAATCAATACTCAACTTGCTCAAAACATGACATATTTTAAAGATACTCTTGCAAAATTATCATCTGCTCTCAGTTTCCAAGAGAAAGGTAAGTTTCCATCTCAACCACAACAAAATCCTAAGGGGCAATATAATGCAAATGCAAATAGTTTCGGAAGCCAACACATGGATCAAGTCAAATCAGTTACTACTCTTCGCAATGGTAAGGTTATTGAAAAACCCACTCTTGAACCTTGTGAGAAAGATAATAAGTCAATCTCTGAGGGTAAGGAAGGCGTTGAATCTAAAATTTACAAAGAAAAGACTGATTCCCTACCAACACTTCCATTTCCTCGTGCCATGACCAAACAAAGGAAAGTCAATCACAACTCTAAAATCTTTGAAACTTTCAAACAAGTAAGAATCAATATACCTTTGCTGGATGTTATTAAACAGGTTCCTTCCTATGCTAAATTTTTGGAAGATCTATGCACGGTGAAGAGGAAACTGAATGTGAAATAGAAAGCCTTTAGCCGAACAAGTAAGTGCCATTCTTCAGAACAATAATGCTTTGAAATATAAAGACCCTAGTTGTCCTACAATTTCTTGCTTTATTGGAGAACATAAAATTGAAAGAGCCTTACTTGATCTTAGATCCAGTGTGAATTTACTTCCCTATTCAATTTTTCACAGTCTCAAGGTGAGTTAAAACCAATTTCTGTAACTCTTTTACTTGCCGATAGATCTGTAAAAGTGCCTAGAGGAATAATTAAAGATGTGTTAGTACAAGTTGATAAATTCATTTATCTTGTGGATTTTTTTGTCTTGGACACACACCTGTTGAAGTATGTAATTCATTTCCTATTATTTTACGACGTCTATTTCTTGCAACTTCTAATGCATTGATTAATTATAGGAATGGACTGATGAAGCTATCATTTGAAAACATGACATTTGAGATGAATATTTTCAACATTTGTAAGCAACCTGGAGATGATAATGATTTACATGAAGTGGGCTTTATTGAAAAATTAATTCATGATTAATTTTAAATCACTTCCAGTGAAATTGAGATTGATGAATCTAATGATTTGCAAATGGTTTATTTTCAGAAAGAATCAAAGGCAAGTAATTGGAGACCATAAATTAAGGAATTGCCACCATGATCAATTAAATCCATACCTTCAAGTGTTCAACCACCTAAACCTGATTTGAAGTCGTTGCCATTCAATCTCAAATACTCATTTTTGGAAGAAAATGAAATTTTTCTGGTATTAATCTCTTCCAAACTTAATGCACATCAAGAAGGTAAGTTATTACAAACTCTGAAAATGCACAAAAATGCATTAGGATGGACTATAGCTGACATAAAAGGAATTAGTCCTTTGATTTGTACACACAAAATTTATTTGGATGAAAATGGTAAACTCTCTAGGAAAATGCAACAAAGGCTCAAACCTAATATGAAAGAAGTAGTGAAAAATGAAGTCATTAAGCTTCTAGATAATGAAATCATTTATCCTATTTCTGATAGCAAATGGGTAAGTCCTTCCCTAGTTGTACTCATAAAGTGTAGAGTCACTATGATAATAAATGAGAACAATGAGTTAATTCCCATTAGAACTGTTACTGGTTGGTGCATATGCATTGACTATAGGAAACTTAATTCAATGACTAGAAAAGATCATTTTCCTTTACCTTTCATAGATCAAATCCTAGAAAGAGTTGCACGTCATGAATTTTATTGTTTCCTAGATGGTTATTCAGGTTTGAACCAAATTAAAATTGCATTAGAAGATCGAGAGAAGACTACTGTCACATGTCCATTTGGTACTTTTGCTTATCGAAGGTTGCCTTTTGGATTATGTAATGTACCATCCATGTTTCAAATATGCATGCTTAGTATATTTAGTGATATAGTTAAACATTTTCTTGAGATTTTTATGGATGATTTTTCTGTTTTTGGGGATTCATTTGATGATTATTTGACGAACTTAGAAAAGGTTTTAAGCAGGTATGAAGAGAAGAATCTTGTACTGAATTGGAAAAAATGTCACTTTATAGTAACAAACAACATTGTACTTGGTCACATTGTTTCATCAAAAGGAATTGAGGTTGACAAATCTAAAATCAAGTTAATTGCTAACTTGCCAACACCAAAATCTATTAAAGATGTTAGATCATTCTTAGGACATGCTGGTTTTTATATAAGGTTCATCAAAGATTTTAGTGTAATATCTAAGTCATTAAGTAACCTTCTAACAAAGGTTAATATTTTAGAATGGACTGAATATTGTGAAGAAGCCTTTGTTAAACTTAAAAACTTGCTTACTTGTGCCCCTATCATTCAACCTCCTGATTGGTCATTACCTTTCAAAATAATGCGTGATGTTATTGATTATGTCATAGGTGCTGTTTTGGGACAAAGAAAAGATAAGAAACCTTATGTGATTTACTATGCAAGTAAAACTTTAAATAGTGCTCAAATGAATTATACCACAACTGAAAAAGAATTACTTGCAGTAGTATTTGCATGTGAAAAATTCAGATCTTATCTTGTTGGCTCACCTGTTGTTGTTTTTAGTGATCATGCAGCATTGAAATATCTTCTTTCTAAGAAAGATTCCAAGGCTAGATTGGTGCGGTGGATTTTATTACTTCAAGAATTTGATATCACAATCAAAGATAAGAAAGGCAGCGAAAATGTTGTCGCAGATCACTTGTCAAGATTGACAACAGATTCGAAAACTGACATCACACCAATCGATGACTACTTTCCTGATGAATCTTTACTTTCTGTCTCTACAATGCCTTGGTTTGCTAATATTGTCAATTTTCTTGTTTCAGGACAATTGCCAGCTCATTGGAATACCCAAGATAAAAGAAAGTTTTTGAACGAAGTGAAGAACTTTTATTGGGATGATCCTTATTTATTCAAATATTGTCCTGATCAAATATTTCGAAGATGCATTCCTGACAATGAGGTAAGTAGTGTCATTAAATTT
This sequence comes from Populus euphratica, assembly GCF_000495115.2. Lineage (NCBI taxonomy): Eukaryota > Viridiplantae > Streptophyta > Magnoliopsida > Malpighiales > Salicaceae > Populus > Populus euphratica. The sequence goes on from NW_011500423.1 coordinate 151,957, forward strand.
TGTCATTCTGAGGCATGTGGGGGCCATTTCTCATCAAGAAAGACAACTGCAAAAATCTTACAAAGTGGATTTTACTGGCCCACCATGTTCAAAGACTCACATGCATTCTGCAAGTCTTGTGAAAATTGTCAAAAGTTGGGATCTATTTCAAAACGTCACATGATGCCTTTAAACCCTATTATTGTCATTGAGATCTTTGACTGTTGGGGTATAGATTTCATGGGCCCATTCCCTCCATCATTTGGTTTCTTATACATATTAGTCGCAGTAGATTATGTTTCAAAATGGATAGAGGCAATTCCAAGTCGAAACAATGATCACAAAACAGTGATAAAGTTTTTGAAAGAAAATATTTTGAGTCGATTTGGAGTCCCTCGAGCCATAATAAGTGATGGTGGAACACATTTCTGCAACAAGCCATTTGAGTCTTTAATGAAGAAATATGGAATCACACACAAAGTTGCCACCCCTTATCACCCTCAAACTAGACCTAATGAAAGAAAGCAAAATAGATAAACAAAACAAGAACATAAAATTTAACTAAGTAAAGGAGAGGATATGCAAGGCTTAAACTTATTCTTAATGAAAGCAAAGCATAAACATTACAAAAAATACAAAGAGAGAAAGGAAGAGCATGATCTTAATCTGGAAACCAAGATGCCTAAATGCATGGCAAATGCCTCCTTTTACAGGCCGAAATTGGGAACTATTGATTTGATGACTAATTGATAAGTGGGTGGCCAACTTTTGACTTGGTGACAATCCTTATCTTCTCTTGTCTGCCCGAAACGTCATTGATAACGTCAAAATTGGAGCCAGTTGCAAACATGAAAGTTGTAGGCAATTGTCTCTGCTGTCTTGTGTAAAACATTCAGCTCATGTGGACTTTTAGAACTCCAGATATGGCCAAAATACCGAACAGTGCTCGGGCTGGAAGACAAATTCGGGCTTCTTTGATATTGTTACAATTTGGACTTGATAATGGCCTTTTTAGATCTTGGGCGCCATATGAAAGTTGTAGGCCTATGTCTTACCTTTCCATCCATATAAATTGGACCTAAATCTGAGATCTGTAGCTCCAGATATGACTCAATTACCGAACAGTGTTCCGGTTTGGATTGCACCGACATCTCTTCTCTAAGTTTGACCATCTCTTTATCCTTGCAATTTAAGTTCTTCAAGTCATCAATCAATCCTTTCATTTATGTGATAGGCCTGCATTAAAAATAGACATTTACCACAAATTAAAGGTAACTTATATTATTAGATATATTATTATAAAACATGCTTTGGTTAAGGAGTTATTGATACTTCAAGTGCAAAATGATGATATAAAACCATGATAAAAATGCACTTTTAAGTACTAATCACACCCCCCAACCAGCTTATTACTAGTCCCTAGTAATCAAAGCGTTAAATAGAAAAACAATTTGCAAATTCCATAAAGCAAGGTATTCATCATTTAACTTCCATTAATCTATCCAGATAAACAAACTCTCATTAAATTTATATATCTGCTCAATACCTCATAACAAGATATTAATAAACCTTTCTTTTGTGCTCAATGTATCAACACATGATTATGGGGCTTTTCTTGGAAGAAAACAAAATTTTTGTTCTAATGTTTAAGGTTAACTTCCTTGGGCTAGGATTATTATTTTTGTCTTTTTTTTTTCTTTTTTTTTTAAAATATATATACATATAATTTAAAAACATCATACATCTTTAACCCATGTAACGAGCTTTCAGATAATGACTCCCAGACCAATTGGTCTTAGGGCATTAGGTGTTAAGACACCCCTACGAGCTTAGTAACTCGGGTCGCAGATACTGATATGTAGATAGTGCAATGTTTGATTCCCTTAAGCTTTTCTCCTCAACCCATGTAACAAGTGTTGGGCCAATAGCTCCCAAGTCAGTTAACTTTAGGGTATTAGGTGTTAAAACACCCCTTCAGGCTTAATTGCTTAGGTTAGGGAGGCTACGAAACCAAACTTATCTACATTTTTATTATCATTATTTTTTTTTCTTTTTTTCTTTTTTTTTTCTTTTTTTTTGTTTTTGTTTTTGTTTTTTAATTATATACAATCCCTTTCCCTTAGTTGTTACCTTTAACAAAAGAAAATAAATAATGTAATAATCCAATATGCAACCCACAATCATATGTTAAAGTGTGTGTGTGTAAATTAAGGTTTAAGGATACATGTTAAATAAGTATATGAGCAGACTTAAGTGGTAACAATACGAGAGTTTGTAAACCTGAATATTTCAGGAAGTATTATAATAGACCTTGTTAAGAATGATTACTAAGATGCGTCTCAAGAGTCACTTTAACAAAAGAACTCCTTTACTCTGCCATCCTAGTAACAACAATTATGCACATGCTTTATGAAATGAAAAACAATTGTTTTTTATCAACTACTACCCTCTCCCCCCAATTTTTTTTTATCAACTACTACATGCTTTATGAAATGAAAAACAATTTTTTTTTTATCAACTACTACCCTCTCCCCCCAACCAAAACGAGACATTGTCCTCAATGTTCTAAGGTAGAAAGATAGAGTATAGAAGATATCACCTGAAATAACGAACACTGACAAAACCTGAAACACACTGAAACAAAAATAAGAAATAACAAAACACAATAATATTCACAAATGAAGGCTCAAATCCAATCTAAGCTTTTTACGGCTTCCCGTAGATGACCAATTTATGCGACTCATGGAAGGATCAATCACAGGAATGAAAGATTGTAGTTGGTCAATCAATTGTTCCGCAGTAGTAGCAGAGATTATGATTTGTCGTGCAGAACATGTTAGAAATTCTTGTTCCACAGCATGATCAAGAAAAGATAACAACTTATCATAATAACCATTAACATTTAACAAACCTATGGGTTTATGGTGAATGTGCAATTGAGCCCAAGAGGAAATATGAAAGATCTCTTCTAATGTGCCTAGACCACCTGGTAAAGCAATGAAGGCATCAGCATGGTTAAACATTGCATTCATTCGAGCTGACATTGTGGAGACCTGAAGTTCCTCTCCAACGGTTTTTCCAATGATGTCCCCTTGTGCCAAAGCTTCAGGGACGACCCCCAAAACTTGACTACCTCCAAAAAATGCAGCTATTGACCCCCCCCCCATTAACCCAAGACTGCCTCCCCCATACACTAAATGAATCTTTCTCTCAGCTAGCTCAATACTAAGATGATTTGCTGATTCTAAAAACTCCTTTTCTTTCCCAGGACTAGATCCACCGAAAACACAAATATTTCGTATTTGATGACTTGAGGAACTTGCCATTTCTACACACTTCTGTATTTGTTGAATGTATGGGTTGAGTAGAAATGAAAGGAAGGAAAAGAGGGTTTTATAGATGAGGAATTAAAAAGGCAATCATAACACCTATATGTAGGCCAGCTGGAGTCTCACACACACTCTCTCTCTTTTTATTTATTTATTTATTTACTTTTGAAAAAAGCATGTGTATGTACAGGTAGTTGTGATTGTGGCTCACATCTTCCCTTGGTTTTACGTTCAAGAACGACTTAAACGCTCTCTATGGGTTGGGGATAGGCTTCCCATCCAGTTTTCTTAAAAACTGGCAAACAGGGTCTTTTTTAGTCAGATTCCCAAGACTAAGTCGATCATGTTCTTTATGAAATAGTGTTCATAAATCATGAATTACACGATGCACATCTCCACTAGGATGCGTCTCAAGAGTCAATAGAAGATTATCTAAAGACTCCTTACTCAGGCCATCCTTAATGAATTGTATTTTATCTTCACGGTTTATAGATACCATTCCTAAAGAACGACATTGTGTATTACAAGTCCATCTAGCACATCGATGATAGACTTCTAGTCGTTTTGCACGACGTTTCTTTGTAAAAGTGTTTTTACCTGTTCCAGGCATGTGTGAAATGAAGTTAGAGGACTCACCTGATAATCGGACCTTTACTTCAATCAACCAGCGAATATCGTTAGGAATTCCATGATTCATTAACAATCTCAATCTTGCACATCTAGCACGGTACATTTTTGTAATCGCATTCTAAGGCAGAGCGGGAAAATACTTTTTCAATTTTTCAAGATTAGTGTCCATTTTCAAAAGAGAATTGGAAGAGAGATTCAAAGAATTGCACAAATATATACACAGATATCAGTTATTGTGGGAAACTGAAAGAACCGATACATAAATATCAGTTATTGTGGGAAACTGAAAGAACCGACTTAAGTCACGGAGTACCGTTGTTCGCCATTTCACCGGGGTGAGAGAAACTAGCAAAAATCACTCAAAAAGAAACACAAAAAAGAAAATGTGAGAAAAACAAAATAATCAACCTTTATCTACAAAATCATTCAAACCAGTTGATTCATTTTTATTAAGAAAATTATCAAAGTGAGCTTTCAAACGATGTCCATTTTCCTTAAAATCATTGTCATTCATTGAATTCTCAATATCATAGGCCCCATAAGGATTGCTCCATCTTGATCTTAGCTCTATAGGTAATGAATAGAGTTGAGAATTATAAAACAAAACTTTTTGACCAGTATCAATCTTTTGACAATTTTCACAAGTTTTGCAGAATGCATGCGTGTCCTTGAACATGGTGGGCCAATAAAATCCATTTTGAAAGATTTTTACAGCTGTCTTTTTTGACAAAAAATAACTTCCACATGCTTCACAATGACAAAGTTTAATGACACTACTTACCTCATTGTCGGGAATGAATCTTTGAAATATTTGATCAGGACAATATTTGAATAAGTTAGGGTCATCACAATAAAAATTCTTCACTTCGTTCAAAAACTTTTCTTTGTCTTGGGTACACCAATCAGCTGGCAAATCTCCTAAAGCAAGAAAATTGATATTTTTATCATACCAAGGCATTGGACTAAGAGAAAGTAAGGATTCGTTAGGAAAGTAATCATCGATTGGTGTGATGACAGATGTCGAATCTATTTTCACTGTTGACAAAAGATTCGCTTCAATATTTTCTGTGCGTTTGTTATCCGTGATTTCATCCTTAGAATAAATCATTTGCAAATCTTCAGATTCATCCAATTCATTTTTACTTAAAGTAGATTCAAGTTGATCGTAAACTAATTCGTCAATATGATCTACTTCTTGTAAATCATTATCATCTCCAGGTTGCTTGTAAATGTTGAAAATATTCATCTCCAATGTCATGTTTCCAAATGATAGCTTCATCAGTCCATTCCTACAATTAATCAATGCGTTAGAGGTTGCAAGAAATGGACGTCCTAAAATAACAGGAAATGAATTACATGCTTCAACAGGTTCTGTGTCCAAGACAATAAAATCCACAGGATAAATGAATTTATCGACTTATACTAACACATCTTCAATTATTCCTCTAGGCACTTTTACAGAGCTATCGGCAAGTAAAAGAGATATAGAAGTTGGTTTTAACTCACCTAGATTGAGATTTTGAAAAATTGAATATGGAAGTAAATTCACACTAGCTCCAAGATCAAGTAAAGCTCTCTCAATTTTATGCTTTACAATAAAGCAAGAAATTGTAGGACAACCAGGGTCTTTATATTTCAAAGCATTATTGTTCTGAAGAATAGCACTTACTTGTTCGGCTAGAAAGGCTTTCTTTTTCACATTCTGTCAACAGCTCTCTCAATTTCAAAGCATTATTGTTTTGAAGAATAACACTTGTTTGGCTAGAAAGGCTTTCTTTTTCACATTCAGTTTCCTCTTCACAGTGCATAGATCTTTTAAAAATTTAGCATAGGAAGGAACATGTTTAATAGCATTCAGCAAAGGTATATTGATCCTTACCTGTTTGAAAATTTCAAAAATTTCAGAGTTGTGATTGACTTTCCTTTGTTTGGTCATGACATGAGGAAATGGAAGTGCTGGTGGTGAATCAGTCGTTTCTTTGCAATTTTCAGATTCAACCCCTTCCTTACCCTCAGAGATTGACTCATCATCTTTCTCATAAGGTTCAAGAGAGGGTTTTTCAATAACTTACTGACACGACTAAAAGATTGATGTCTTCTCCCAAGTGCAGGAGTGTCGAAGTAATAAATAACCCAGCAAGACCGGGGTCGAACCACAGGGAGGTTAATTGTACAAATTATAAACAAAAATTATAAACAACAACAGTGGTAACAATAACAACAACAATAATAATTGTAATAACAATAATAATAATAATAATAATAATAGTAATAATAGTAGTAGTAATAATAGTAGTAGTAGTAATAAAACAAGTATAGTATAAACTCTTATTATTGAATTGGAAACCACACACAAAGGAGGTTCCAATCAGATTATATATTGTTAACATGATTACATTAGTCATCTTATTCAATTAATGCTAATACTTGTAAATCTCGTCAAGCATTCATGATTATAACTTATGTTAACAACAAATCAAGTTTCTTTCATAGCTCAGGTGTCGGTTATACCATACATTATGGGCTATGAAAGTGCCAAGCATTTGTTGTACCAAGTGTTATACAACATAAATCAAGATTAGTCATTTAACAAGCAAAGTATTAAAGAGTGAACAAGATAACAAATATAAAACATGTTAGTATCAAACATTAAAGTCCATATTAAGTTTACATTATACTTATTCTTACACCATTAGTGTAACCTTCAAACAAGTATAGTACTAACTTAGCTAGACATAATGAAAGAAAGGAAAACAAATAAACAAAATAAGAACATAAAAGTTAACTAAGTAAAGGAAAGGAAATGAAAGGCATAAACTTGATATTAATGAAAGTAAAGCATAAACATTACAAAAAATACAAAGAGAGAAAGGAAGAGCATGATCTTGATCTGAACACCAAGATGCCTAAATGCATGGCAAATGCCTCCTTTTATAGGCCAAAATTGAGAACTATTGATTTGATGACTAATTGATAAGTGGGTGGCCAACTCTTGACTTGGTGACAATCCTTATCTTCTCTTGTCTGCCCAAAACGTCATTGATAACGTCAAAACTGGAGCCAGTTGCAAACATGAAAGTTGTAGGCAATTGTCTCAGCTTTCTTGTGTAAAAAATTCAGCTCATTTGGACTTCTTAAACATGAAAGTTGTAGGAAATTGTCTCAGCTTTCTTGTGTAAAAAATTCAGCTCATTTGGACTTCTAGAACTCCAGATATGGCCAAAATACCAAACAGTGCTCGGGCTAGAAGACAGATTCGGGCTTTTTTGTTGTTGCTACAATTTGGACTTGAGAATGGCCTTTTTAGATCTTGGGCTCCATATGAAAGTTGTAGGCCTATGTCTTACCTTTCCATCCATATAAATGGGACCTAAATCTGAGATTTGTAGCTCCAGATATAACCCAATGACCGAACAGTGTTCCGGTTTGGATTGCACCGACATCTCTTCTCTAAGTTTGACCATCTCTTTATCCATGCAATTTAAGTTCTTCAAGTCATCAATCAATCCTTTCATTTATTTGATAGACCTGCATTAAAAATAGACATTTACCACAAATTATAGGTATCTTATATTATTAGATACATTATTATAAAACATATTTTAGTTAAGGAGTTATTGATACTTCAAGTGCAAAATGATGATATAAAACCATGATAAAAATGCACTTTTAAGTACTAATCACTTACCACTGTGCAGAGTAGTGACTGATTTCACTTGATCCATGTGTTGGCTTCCGGAACTACTTGCATTTGCATTGTATTGCACTTTGGGATTTTGTTGTGTTTGAGATGAAAACTTACCTTTCTCTTGGAAACTGAGAGCAAATGTTAATTTTGCAAGAGTATCTTTAAAATCTGTCATGTTTTGATTGTGGTTGAGATGGAAACTTACCTTTCTCTTGGAAACTGAGAGCAGATGTTAATTTTGCAAAAGTATCTTTAAAATCTGTCATGTTTTAAGCAAGTTGAGTATTGATTGTCTCTTGCTTTTCAATGAATGCATACAAAGTTTCCTCAAAATTTCTTGTAGGAGGTGGAGCATAAGAAGGTGCATATCCATGGGAATTTTGGAAATTATGGTGTGCTTGAAACGATGGTTGTGAAGTTTGTGCATTGTTGTTCTCACTCTTCCAACTAAAATTTGGGTGATTTCTCCAACCAGGGTCGTATGTTTGGGAGTATGGGTTGTGGTTGGCCCTTTGAAAACTGTTTAAAGCATGGGCTTGTTCATGGAGACATTCTTTAAAAGAAGGCAAGGTTGGACAATCGTTGGTTGAGTGTTCATTTGTTTCACAGATTTGACACACAATGTTTTCAACAGATTTTAATTGACCACTCTTTTTCAATTCTAGTGCCTCGACTTTTCTAGCTAAAGATGCAAACTTGTATTTGACACCCAATGTTTTCAACAAACTTTAATTGACCACTCTTTTTCAATTCTAGTGCCTCGACTTTTCTAGCTAAAGATGCAAACTTGGCTTGAAGGTCATGATCTTCCCTAAGGTTGTACATACCTCCACTAGATGTATGAGGTTGAGTTTTACTCGGTGCCTCATAAGTACCCGCGGTGTCCCAATTTTGAGCATTTTCAGCTAACAAGTCTAAGTACTCCATTGCTTCATCAGGGTCTTTATCTTCAAAAGTTCCATTGCACATCAATTCAACCATTTGCCTATCTTTAGGTGTTAACCCTTCATAGAAATGTGAAACCAATCTCCATGTTTCTAAAAGTTCCATTGCACATCAATGCAACCATTTGCCTATCTCTAGGTGTTAACCCTTCATAAAAATGTGAAACCAATCTTTCATGTTTCAAAACCATGATGCGGGCAAGTACTAAGCAAGTTTCGATACCTATCCCAACATTGGTAAAATGTTTCTCCTGGTTTTTGAGTGAAAGTAGTGATTTGTCTTTTGAAAGAGTTTGTTCTGTGAGATGGGAAAAACTTCTTCAAAACCTGTTGTTGCATTTCATCCCAAGCACGAATGGATCCTGGTCTTAAATTTTGTAGCCATGTTTTAGCTTTATCTTTTAATGAAAAAGGAAAAAGCTTTAATCTGATGGTGTTCATGCTACAATTTAAATTATTATATGTGTTGCAGACGTCCTCAAATTCCCTTAAATGCAAGTATGGATTTTCAAATTTTAAGCCATGAAAAGAAGGTAAAAGTTGAATAATACCTGGTTTAAAATTAAAATGAGATGCATCGAGAGGAAAAACTATGCATGATGGTGCACTTGTTCTTGTGGGATTCATGTGGTCTCTAAGTGTTCTAGCACGGTTATTCTCATTATTCTCATTATGAAGTGATTGATTATCTTCTTCGGCCATATTTTCTGAAAATGATGAGGATACCCTACAAAGTCTACCACTTGATGTACGTGACCACACTCTCATGCACGTGTAGGAATAGAATAAAAAGAAGAAGAAAATAAAAGAAGAAAAAACAAGAACAAAGAAACAAAGTTATATACAAGAAAAGTGAAAAGAGAAAATAAAATAAATATTATAATTTATACAAGGACTTACCTCTTCGGCAACGGCGCCAAAAATTTGACACGACGAAAAGATTGATGTCTTCTCCCAAGTGCAGGAGTGTCGAAGTAATAAATAACCCGGTAAGATCGGGGTCGAACCACAGGGAGGTTAATTATATAAATTATAAATAACAATAATACAATAACAATAACAACAATAACAACAA
>NW_011505261.1:0-3888 GCF_000495115.2 Populus euphratica
ATGCTTTATGAAATAGAAAACATAGTTTTTTTTTTGTTTTTTAGCTACTACCCTCTACCCCAACTAAAACGAGACATTGTCCTTAATGTTTAATGATAGAAAGATAGAGTATAGAAGATATCACCTAAAATAATGAACACTGACAAACCTGAAACATACTGAAATAAATATAAGTAACAACAAAACACAATAATAAAACCAAAAGACACAAAGATTCACAAATAAAGGCTCAAATCCAATCTAAGCTTTTTACGGCTTTCCTTAGTTGACCAATTTATGCGACTCATGGAAGGATCAATTACAAGAATGAAAGATTATAGTTGGTCAATCAATTGTTCAGCAGTAGCAACAGAGATTATGATTTGTCGCGCAGAAGATGTTAGAAAATCTTGTTCCACAACATGATCAAGAAAAGACAACAACTTATCATAATAACCATTAACATTTAACAAACCTATGGGTTTATAGTGAATGTAAAGTTGAGCCCAAGAGGAAATATGAAAGATCTTTTCCAATGTGCCTAGACCACCTGGTAAAGCAATGAAGGCATCAACATGGTTAAACATTGCATTCATTCGAGCTGACATTGTGGAGACTTGAAGTTCCTCTCCAATTGTTTTTCCAATGATGTCCCCTTGTGTTAAAGCTTCCAGGACGACCCCCAAAACATGACTACCTCCTAAAAATACAGCTATTGACACACCTCCCATTAACCCAAGACTGCCTCCCTCATACACTAAATGAATCTTTCTCTCAGCTAGCACTTGACCAAGATGATTTGCTGATTCTAAAAACTCTTTTTCTTTCTCAGGACTAGATCCACCGAAAACACAAATATTTCTTATATGATGACTTGAGAAACTTGTCATTTCTACACACTTCTGTATTTGTTGAATGTATTAGTTAAGTAGAAATAAAAGGAAGAAAGAGAGGGTTTTATAGATGAGAAATTAGAAAGGCAATCATAGCACCTATATGTAGGTCAGCTGGAGTCTCACATACTCTCTCTCTCTTTATTTATTTACTTTTGAAAAAGCATGTGTATGTACATGTAGTTGTGATTGTGGCTCACATCTTTCCTTGGTTTTACGTCCAAGAATGACTTAAATGCCCTCTATGGGTCGGGGATAGGCTTCCCATCCAGTTTTCTCAAAAACTGGCAAACAGGGTCTTTTTTAGTCAGATTCCCAAGACTAAGTCGATCATGTTCTTTATGAAATAGTGGCCATAAATCATGAATTGCACGATGCACATCTCCACTAGGATGCGTCTCAAGAGTCAATATCATAAATCACGAATTACACGATGCATATCTCCACTAGGATGCGTCTCAAAAGTCAATAGAAGATTATCTAAAGACTCCTTACTCAAGGCATCCTTAATGAATTCTATTTTATCTTCACGGTTTATAGATATCATTCCTAAAGAACGACATTGTGTATTACAAAGTCCATCTAGCACATCGATGACAAACTTTCAATCGTTTTGCATGATACTTTTTTGCAAAAGTGCTTTTACCTGTTCCAGACATGTGTGAAATAAAGGAGATAGAGGACTCACCTGATAATCGAACCTTTGCTTCAATCAACCAACGAATATCTTCAGGAATTCCATGATTCATTAATAATCTCAATCTTGCACATCTAGCACGGTAAATTTTTGTAATCGCATTCTGAGGCAGAGCGGGAAAATACTTTTTCAATTTTTCAAGATTATTTTTATAATCGCATTCTAAGGGAGAGCGGCAAAATACTTTTTTAATTTTTCAAGATTAGCATCCATTTTCAAATGAGAATTGGAAGAGAGATTCAAAGAATTGCACAAATATATACACAAATATCAGTTATTATGGGAAACTAAAAGAACCAACTTAAGTCATGGAGTTCCATTATCCGCCATTTGACCAGAGTGAGAGAAACTAGCAAACATCACTCAAAAAGAAACACAAAAAAGTACCGTTGTCCGCCATTTGACCGGGGTGAGAGAAACTTGCAAAAATCACTCAAAAAGAAACACAAAAAAGAAAATGTGAGAAAAACAAAATAATCAACCTTTATCTACAAGATCATTCAAACCAGCTGATTCATTTTCACTAGGAAAATTATCAAAGTAAGCTTTCAAACGATGTCCATTTTCCTTAAAATCATTGTCATTCATTGAATTCTCAATATCACAGGCCCCATAAGGATTGGTCCATCTTAATCTTAGCTCTTTAGGGAGTGCATAGAGTTGAGAATCATAAAACAAAACTTTTTGACCAGTGTCAATTTTTTGACAATTTTCACAAGTTTTGCAGAATGCATTCGTGTCTTTAAATATGGTGAGCCAATAAAATCCATTTTGAAAGATTTTTGCAACTGTTTTTTTTTATGAGAAATAACTTCCACATGCTTTAGAATGAAAAAGTTTAATGACATTACTTACCTCATTGTCGAGAATGAATCTTTGAAATATTTGATCAGGACAATATTTGAATAAGTTAGGGTCATAATAATAAAAATTCTTCACTTCGTTCAAAAATTTTTCTTTATCTTGAGTACTCCAATCGGCTGGCAAATCTCCTAAAGTAAGAAAATTGATATTTTTATCATACCAAGGCATTGGACTAAGAGAAAGTAAGGATTCGTTAGGAAAGTAATCATCCATTGGTGTGATGTCAGATGTCGAATCTATTGTCACTGTTGACAAAGGATTCGTTAGGAAAGTAATCATCCTTTGGTGTGATATCAGATGTCAAATCTATTATCACTATTGATAAAAGATTCGTATTAATATTTTCGATGCTTGTTTCATCCGTGATTTCTTCCTTAGAATAAGTCATTTGCAAATCTTTAGATTCATCTAACTCATTTTTACTTAAAATAGATTAATGTTGATCATAAACTAATTCGTCAATATGATCTACTTCTTGTAAATCATTATCATCTCCAGGTTGCTTGCAAATGTTGAAAATATTCATCTCCAATGTCATGTTTCCAAATGATAGCTTCATCAGTCCATTCCTACAATTAATCAATGCGTTAGAGGTTGCAAGAAACGGACGTCCTAAAATAACAGAAAATGAATTACATGCTTCAACAAGTTGTGTGTCCAAGATAACAAAATCCATAGGATAAATGGATTTATCAACTTGTATTAACACATCTTCGATTATTCCTCTAGGCACTTTTACAGATCTATCAGCAAGTAAAAGAGTTATAGAAGTTGGTTTTAACTCACCTAGATTAAGACTCTGAAAAACTGAATATGGAAGTAAATTCACGCTAGCACCAAGATCAAGTAAGACATTTTCAATTTTATGCTCTCCAATAAAGTAAAAAATTGTAGGACAACCAGGGTCTTTATATTTCAAAGCATTATTGTTCTGAAGAATAACACTTACTTGTTCGACTAGAAAGGCTTTCTTTTTCACATTCAGTTTTCTCTTCACAGTGCATAGATCTTTCAAAAATTTAGCATAGGAAGGAACATGTTTAATAGCATCTAGCAAAGGTATATTGATTCTTACCTGTTTGAAAGTTTAAAAAATTTCAGAGTTGTGATTGACTTTCCTTTGTTTGGTCATGACTTGAGGAAATGGAAGTGCTGGCGGAGAATCAGTCGTTTCTTTGTAATTTTCAGATTCAACCCCTTCCTTACCCTTAGAGATTGACTCATCATCTTTCTCATAACGTTCAAGAGAGGGTTTTTCAATAACCTTACCACTACGTAGAGTAGTGACTGATTTGACTTGATCCATGTGTTGGCTTCCGAAACTACTTGCATTTGCATTGTATTGCCCCTTGGGATTTTGTTGTGGTTGAGATGGAAACTTACCTTTCTCTTGGAAACTGAGAGCAGATGTTAATTTTGCAAGAGTATCTTTAAAATCTGTCATGTTTAGAGCAA
>NW_011505056.1:0-3087 GCF_000495115.2 Populus euphratica
TATTGGATCCAACGTAGGATCCGTTATCATTGTGCCCTAACCCAAAACCCAAGCGAATTGGGTTTTTCTGACAACAGCTCATTACCATTGGATTCTGATGCAGGTGCACAGGTAAAGTAGCCTAAGCGTCAATTTCACCGCGTGGTGCGCGGGTCTTGCTGAGTGCCCCTGGTAAGCTAGCCATAGTGTATACGTGGCGCGCACATCTTGCTGAGAGTTCTTGGCAAGCCAATTTCAAGTGGCGCACAGGTTTGCCCAGCGCAAGGGTAGGCAACCCAAGCTCTATGTGTCCCTGCATGGGGCCCCGAGCTTAGCTCACGCCCAAGACAAGAACAAGTCAGCCCCAAGCCCCAACGCCACATGGCGCTCAGGTCTAACCTAGCAAAAGGATAAGTGGCTCAGGCGCCAAATGTCCCCACGTGGGGCGCGCAACTAGCTCCCGTCCAGGGCAAGGCAAGCAAACCCTAGCCACACATGGCACTCGAGTCTAACCGGGTGCAAAGGTAGGGCAACCCGAGAGTCAAAAATATTATTATTTTTATTATAATTGAAAGTAATAATATTAAAAATATTATTATTTGTGTTATAAATATTAATATTTCTATAATAATTCAAAGCATGAATATTAAAAATATTATTATTTGTGGTGTAAATATTATTATTTACACTGCAAATATTTTTATTTTTATTATAATTGAAAGTGTCAATATTTATTTTTATTGTAGTTCAAAAGTATTAATATAAAAAAATGTTATTATTTGTGGTACATGTATTATTATTTTTATTATAATTGAAAGTATTACCACTAAAAATATTATTATTTGTGTTACACGTATTTTTAGTTGAGTATAATTTTTTTTATTGTTATAATTGAAAATAGTATTATGAAAAATAGTATTATTTATGTTCTAAATATTATAATTTTTATTATAATTCAAAGTATTAATATCAATAATATTATTATTTGGGATATAAATATTATCATTTTTAATACAATTGAACAAATAATATCTAGAACATAAATTACAATATGTTTGATATTAATAGTTTTAACTATAATAAAAATAATAATATTCATAAGAAAAATAATTATATTCAAAAACCCAAGACCCAGTAGCCTTATATCCTGACAAAGAAACCATAAAAATTAAGTTATGACGCAAGATCAATTAACCATGGGCACAGGGTAAGCCAGTCTCAGCGCCATGTCGAGTTTGACCTGGCGTAGAGGCAAGGCAGCCCAAGCACTAAGTCTTCCTCATGGTGAGCGTTTTTGCCCAACACAAAAGCAGGCAGCCCAAACACCAAGTATTCCCACTTGAGGGTGCAGACGTGGCTTACGTCTAGGGTAAGGACAAGCCAGTCTTAGTGCCATGTAGTGCTCGGGTTTGACCCCATACAAGGGCAGGCAACCCAAGCTCTAGGTATCCTCACGTGGGGCCGCGAACTTGGCTCACGTCAAGGGCAGCTCACCAAAACTTGAAGTGATCGTTTTCTATCCAATCGTCTCTTCAATGCCAAATACATCCTAATAAAAAGATAATCCCACCACTCCTTCGCTGCCTTTACAACTCTTTGTGGTAAGGATTGAGCTACCATTATACTGCTCCAATTCATAGTGCTTTAAATCTAAATAATAGTAGCAATAATAAAGGTTATCTAAATGTTGTACAAGAAAAAATTACTAAACATTGTCCAAACAACTTTTATGAGATATGTTTATTTAAAATGATTTAATTTTAATATTTTTAAATAAAAATAATATTTTTTAATAAAAATTATTGAGGTTAACTCATCTAGGTCTTGTATAGTAATTGAGTTGTAAATTTAACACATTGAATTACTTAAGTTTGATGTTATCAACTTCTTAAACATATTATTAAATTATTTGACAGCTAATTCAATCTAACTATAGTTAAGTTTTAAGAAGAACCTTTAATAATGGTAAAATTTGTAATACATAAATTCATTTTTTAAAAGAGAAAAATTGAAGAAGTTTATCTGTAAGTTAAGAATTTTATTAATAATAATAATAATAATTTTATAGAATAAGAAGATTCATAATTTTATTTATGAGATTTTATTAAAAATAATAATAAAAGAGTTTTATGAACATTGAAGTGGATTTCTTCTTCATGATAAGAGTTTTTAAAAGAGGAGGGAAAACTCATCCATTGTAAATGCACATTTCCACTTAAAGAAATAATACACGAGGATGATTCATTATCCCCTCGCTGGATAGAATAAACATGGATTTGAAAAATCCTTGTTTTTATTTAAAGTATGTTGCTTCTTAAAGTTATCTTTATTTGAATTATATTAAAATAATATTTTTTATTTTTTAAAATTTATTTTTAATATTAATACATTAAAACATTCTAAAAACATGTAAACAATTATTTAAAAAAAAAACTGCTTTCCAACCATATAATTCAAACAAGATTTAGAGACTTTTAACATGCATGTATACACACTATTCGAACACAGCACTGTGTTCGAATTCATAAATTTTTCCTAAATAATTTGGAACCACAAGTTAGGTTAACCCAAGTATTATTTCAAAAGCAGCAGAAGTTTTTGATTCACAAATTCCCGTTAGCCTTCCATCATAAAGAAAACAAAACGATATGGTTTTACTGCTACTCTAGATAGAAATTGCAACGATTAAATTTACATGGTTATAGTGTATAATTAAGAGAATTATAAGTTTTTTTTGTTATAATCAAAATGTTACTTGGATGCATGTTTAATATGTCTCGGTGAGTAAGCAATACCCACACTATTAAAGTGGTACGTCAAATGCTTTTTGATGGCAAAATCTAGTTATTTATTATATAATTATATTTATAGACATGTTCATTTACACATGATGCAACGTATGCAGACATATAATCTAGTCATTCATTGTATAACTAGATGTGCATATGTGTCCTCTTACACATGATGCGGCATATGTAGACATCTATAATTGAAGTGTCACGTGGTGATCGATTAATTGCATTTTTTTCTCTTTTTCTTGATAGCTAAAATCATAGTTTTAAAACCCGGCCCGGCCCGACGGGTTGACCCGGGACCCGGCCGACCCGG
>NW_011505056.1:3103-4354 GCF_000495115.2 Populus euphratica
GGGCCGGGTTGATGAAAAAATAAGGTAAGCCATGGCCCGGTGTGACCCGGACGACCCGGCGGGTCGACCCGGAAACCCGGCAAAACCCGGTCAAAAACCCGGTGGTAACCCGTTGACTTTTATTTATTTTTTATTAAAACGACGTCGTTTTGAATTTTTTTTAAAATAGAAATTGACCCGGCCGACCCGTTCGACCCGGTCAAAACCCGGTGACCCGGTCAAAACCCGGAACCCGGACCTTGGACCGGGTCAGCCACCGGGCCGGGTTTAAAAACTATGGCTAAAATATACAATTATCCTTTGTTTGTTTGTTTGTTTATTGTTTGCTTATATTTGATATGGATTGTCAAACACAAACACCTTGGTTCTAGCAAATACACAAGCTGACAACCATGTTTGGTATTAGACCCAAACATGGATTTAACATGGCTATCAGATCCAAACTTCGTGTAAGATTATTGTGGATCAAGACACAGTACACTAGAGACTTACACGGTAAATTTTCCAAGTTTTGAAAGCATGAAGCGAGGCTAATATTATCCTTTTCACATAAAGTTAAATTATCATTTTGCTTTTTACTTGAGGAAATTAAAACTCTAGTTATGGGGTATTTCATTATTTTTTATATGCTTATTGGTATTAAACATTCATTTGGGGTATGGTAGTCTTTTTGATGATTATTTGCATCGTAAAATTCTATTTTATCTTTGAGGTTGGCAAAATTCAAATATTTTACTTAGAGTATTTTGACATTTCACATACTGTTAGCTTAAAATACACCTTTAGCCTTGAAAAAAAAATAAAAAAATAAGTTTTCTATATGAGGATATTTTTTTTATTTTGCATTGTTTTTTGTGTAATTTTTATAATCATTAAAGATATTTTAGTATTTTAGTACTGTTTTATTATTTTTAAATTCATAAAATTACGCTGGACTCATATTTACTTAAATCTTACAAACAAGCAAAACCCAAATTACTTGGGTGCCAAACCCAAGTAAATTGAACTTGACATATCTTTTATATTCAAGGCACCCGAGTTTAGTATGCTTAACCCAAGATACTTAAAATATTTTTTATTTATTAAATATTTTTTTTAAATGATATTAACTCATTATAGACCGCAAATCAATATAGTAGTAGCTTGCTAAATCTTATAGAAAAATCTAAAATCAAATCCTCATACAATTATAAATATACCATAAGAAAAACATGGCTCTTTATTGTGACATGCATGTGATCATATTTCTGA
>NW_011505224.1:0-3958 GCF_000495115.2 Populus euphratica
TTATTGTGGTTGAGATGGAAACTTACCTTTCTCTTGAAAACTGAGAGCAGATGTCAATTTTGCAAAAGTATCTTTAAAATCTGTCATGTTTTGAGCAAGTTGAGTATTAATTGTCTCTTGCTTTTCAATGAATACATGCAATGTTTCCTCAAGATTTCTTCTAGGAGGTGGAGCATAAAGAGGTGCATATCCATGAGAATTTAGGAAATTATGGTGTGCTTGAAATGGTGGTTATGAAGTTTGTATATTGTTATTATCACTCTTTCAACTGAAATTTGGGTGATTTCTCCAACCAGGGTTGTATGTTTGTGAGTATGGGTTGTGGTTGGCCCTTTGGAAACTATTTAAAGCATAGGCTTGTTCATGGAGACATTCAACAGATTTTAATTAACCACTCTTTTTCAATTCTAGTACCTCGACTTTTCTAGCTAAAGATGCAAACTTGGCTTGAAGGTCATGATCTTCCCTAATTGTTGTTTATAATTTGTACAATTAACCTCCCTGTGGTTCGACCCTGGTCTTGCCGGGTTATTTATTACTTCGACACTCCTGCACTTGGGAAAAGACATCAATCTTTTCATCGTGTCAAGTTTTAGCGTTGTTTCTGGGGAGGTAAGTTTTGTATAAATTATAATTTTTATTTTCTCTTTTCACTTTTCTTGTATATAACTTTGTTTCTTTTCTCTTGTTTTTTTTTCTTTTATTCTATTCCTACACGTGCATGAGAGTGTGGTCACGTACATCAAGTGGTAGACTTTGTAGGGTATTCTCATCATTTTCAGAAAATATGGCCGAAGAAGATAATCAATCACTTCATAATGAGAATAACCGTGCTAGAATACTTAGAGACCACATATATCCCACAAGAACAAGTGCACCATCATGCATAGTTTTTCCTCTCGATTAATCTCATTTTAATTTTAAACCAGATATTATTCAACTTTTACCTTCTTTTCATGGCTTAGAATTGGAAAATCTGTACTTGTATTTAAGAGAATTTGTGGTAAATGTCTATTTTTAATGCAGGCCTATCACATAAATGAAAGGATTGATTGATGACTTGAAGAACTTAAATTGCAAGGATAAAGAGATGGCCAAACTTACAAAAGAGATGTCGGTGCAATCCAAACCGGAACACTATTCGGTAATTGGGTCATATCTGGAGCTACAGATCTCAGATTTAGGTCCAATTTATATGGATGGAAAGGTAAGACATATGCCTACAACTTTCATATGGAGCCCAAGATCTAAAAAGGCCATTATCAAGTCCAAATTGTAGCAACAACAAAGAAGCCCGAATCTGTCTTCCAGCCCGAGCACTGTTCGGTATTTTGGCCATATCTGGAGTTCTAGAAGTCCAAATGAGCTGAATTGTTTACACAAGAAAGCTGAGACAATTGTCTACAACTTTTATGTTTACAACTGGCTCCAATTTTGACGTTATCAATGACGTTTTGGGCAGACAAGAGAAGATAAGGATTGTCACCAAGTCAAAAGTTGGCCACCCACTTATCAATTAGTCATCAAATCAATAGTTCCCAATTTTGGCCTATAAAAGGAGGCATTTTCCATGCATTTAGACATCTTGGTGTTCAGATCAAGATCATGCTCTTCCTTTCTCTCTTTGTATTTTTTGAAATGTTTATGCTTTACTTTCATTAATATCAAGTTTATGCCTTTCATTTCCTTACCTTTACTTAGTTAACTTTTATGTTCTGATTTTGTTTATCTATTTTGCTTTCTTTCATTATGTCTAGCTAAGTTAGTTATGTCAAGGTGAAAAGGTTACACTAATGGTGTAAGAATAAGTATAATGTAAACTTAATATGGACTTTAATTTTTGATACTAACATGTTTTATATTTGTTATCTTGTTCACTCTTTAATATTTGTTATCTTGTTAAATGACTTATCTTGATTTATTGATGTGCATCATGGGAATGATAGTCCATCTTGTAAAGGTAAATCAAATATGCAAGAATACATATGAGGCACCGAGTAAAACTCAACCTCATGCATCTAGTGGAGGTATGTACAACCTTCTAAACAACAACAACAACAACAATAATAATAATAATAATAATAGTAGTAGTAGTAGTAATAATAATAATAATAATAATAATAATAATAATAATAAAGAAAGAGAAAGAGAAGAACAAGAAGAAGATGAGAACTAGGAGATGGAATATTAATGTAACGATTAAACAATGATAATAACAAATGTCATGGTTAGAGGTTCCACTAATGGTATGTCAAACAAGTATAATATAAACTCTTTTTATTCAATTGGAAACCACACACAAAGGAGGCTCCATTCAGATTATAGATTGTTAACATGATTACATTAGTCATCTTATTCAATTAATGCTAATACTTGTAAATGTCGTCAACCATTCATGATTATAACTTATGTTAACAACAAATTAAGTTCCTTTATTGTGCAAAATATATCAGTAGCATCTAAAACAAGAAAAAAAAAAGAGAGAAAAGATAAAAAAAATTGTTCAAAAAGATGTTTATTGGATTTTGCTGCCGAAACCTAAACAAGAGATAATTGGATCAAATCAACTCAGAATTAGCTTAATGGTATACCTATTTTTAACCCCATCATTAGGAGAGAGAGAGATATCTGGAGAGAGAGAGAGATTAGAGATCAAACTGTCGGAGCTAGATCTACTCCGTCCACCGTTGGATCGTCCTCATTTCATACTATGTTGTTCATTCCAACCTTCTTGAAACATTGACCGAATGGATCTTCATTCCAATCAACGTGGTGGGAGATATTGATCTCGTAATATTTTTACTATTCTGCATTTTTGGTTGCAGCAGAGTGAATTGGGTTTTATTTAAGCTTGATCTTCTTTGTTCACCGTTGGATCGTCACCATTTGTTAGTATGTTGTGCGTCAGAACATACTCTACATCTTGACCGCACGGATCATCATTCCAATCAATGATCCCGAAGATACTGGCCTTATAATTCTGTAATTCTCTTCTTCCTTCATGAACAAATCTGAATCTTGTTGTTTCTGAGATTAAGTTGTTGTTGTTTCTGAGCTTAGGTTACTTCTTAGACTCAGTTTCTCTTCTTAGAATTCAGTATCTCTAGTATTTGTATGCTGCTATAATGTCCTTATGTTCTGCTGTGGATTCTGTTCCAATGGTTACCTCTAACAATGAATAACACAATGAAGTCAAGTCTGGACATATATTAAGATTAGAGCTACCAATATCTGTTTCAATGCTTCAATTATATACGGAGACAATAACGCTTCCTTACGTGAGGCATTATGGTCTGATATAGTGAGTCGTAGTGATGGATGGAGAGGGTAGCAGCTAAAAAAAAAAAACTAAATGTGTTTTCTATTTCATAAAGCATGTGCAAAATTGTTGTTACTATGATGGCAGAGTAAAGGAGATCTTTTTATGACTCTTGAGACGCATCTTAGTAACCATTCTTAATAAGGTCTATCATAATAACCATTAACATTTAACAGTTTACAAACTCTCGCATTACTATCACTTAATTGTGCTTGGCAGAGTAAATGAGCTCTTTTGTTAAAGTGACTCTTGAGACGCATCTTAGTAACCATTCTTAACAAGGTCTATTATAATACTTCTTGAAATATTCAGGTTTACAAACTCTCGCATTGTTATCACTTAATTATGCTTGTATACTTATTTAACATGTATTCTTAAATCTTAATTTACACACACACACTTTAACATATGATTGCGGATTGCATATTAGATTATTACATTATTTATGTTCTTTTGTTAAAGGTAACAACTAAGGGAAATGGATAGTATATAATTAAAAAAAAAAGAAAAAAGAAAAAAGAAAAAAATGATAATAATAAAAATGTAGATAAGTTTGGTTTCGTAGCCTCCCTAACCTAAGCAATTAAGCCTGAAGGGGTGTTTCAACACCTAATACCCTAAAGTCAACTGACTTGAGAA
>NW_011505301.1:0-3799 GCF_000495115.2 Populus euphratica
TGTACCGACATCTCTTTTCTAAGTTTGGCCATCTCTTTATCCTTGCAATTTATGTTCTTAAAGTCATCAATCAATCCTTTCATTTATGTGATAGGCCTGCATTAAAAATAGACATTTACCATAAATTAAAGGTATCTTATATTATTAGATATATTATTATAAAACATGCTTTGGTTAAGGAGTTATTGATACTTCAAGTGCAAAATGATGATATAAAACCATGATAAAAATGCACTTTTAAGTACTAATCACACGGTTATTCTCATTATTCTCATTATGAAGTGATTGATTATCTTCTTCGGTCATATTTTTTGAAAATGATGAGGATACCCTACAAAGTCTACCACATGATGTACATGACCACACTCTCATGCACGTGTAGGAATAGAATAAAAGGAAGAAGAAAACAAAATAAGAAGAAACAAGAGAAAAGAAACAAAGTTATATACAAGAAAAGTGAAAAGAGAAAATAAAATAAATATTATAATTTATAAAAAACTTACCTCCCCGGCAACGGCGCCAAAAACTTGACACAACCAAAAGATTAATGTCTTCTCCCAAGTGCAGGAGTGTCGAAGTAATAAATAACCCGGCAAGACCGAGGTCGAACCACAGGGAGGTTAATTGTACAAATTATAAATAACAATAATACAACAACAATAGCAATAACAACACCAACAATAATAATAGTAATAACAATAGTTGTAGTAGTAGTAGTAGTAGTAGTACTAATAATAATAATAATAAAGAAAAAGAAAAAGAAGATGATGAGAACTTTGAGATGGAATGTTAACGTAAAGATTTAACAACGATAACAATAAATGTCAAGGTTAGAGGATCCACTAATGGTATGTCAAACAAGTATAGTATAAACTCTTATTAGTCAATTGGAAACCACACACAAAGGAGGTTCCAATTAGATTATAGATTATTAACATGATTACATTAGTCATCTTATTCAATTAATGCTAATACTTATAAATCTCGTCAAGCATTCATGATTATAACTTATGTTAACAACAAATCAAGTTCCTTTCATAGCTCAGGTGTCGGTTATACCATACAGTATGGGCTATGAAAGTGCCAAGCATTTGTTGTACCAAGTGTTATACAACATAAATCAAGATTAGTCATTTAACAAGCAAAGTATTAAAGAGGGAACAAGAGAACAAATACAAAACATGTTAGTATCAAACATTAAAGTCCATATTAAGTTTACACTATACTTATTCTTACACCATTAGTGTAACCTTTTCATCTTGACATAATAAACTTAGCTAAACATAATGAAAGAAAGAAAAATAAATAAACAAAATAAGAATATAAATAAGATAAGAGTTAACTATGGAAAGGAAAGGAAATGAAAGGCATAAAATTGATATTAATGAAAGCAAAGCATAAATATTACAAAAAATACAAAGAGAGAAAGCAAGAGCATGATCTTGATCTGGAGACCAAGATGCCTAAATGCATGGCAAATGCCACCTTTTATAAGCCAAAATTGGGAATTATTGATTTGAGGACTAATTCATGAGTGGGTGGCCAACTCTTGACTTGGTGACAATCCTTATCTTCTCTTGTTTTCCCAAAACGTCATTGATAACGTCAAAATTAGATTCACTCGAAAACATGAAAGTTGTAGGCAATTGTCTCAGCTTTCTTGTGTAAAAAATTCAACTTATTTGGACTTCCAGAACTCTAGTTATTGCTGACATGACTAAAAGATAAATGTCTTCTCCCAAGTGCAGGAGTGTCGAAGTAATAAATAACCCGGCAAGACCGGGGTTGAACCATAGAGAGGTTAATTGTACAAATTATAAACAATAATTATAAACAACAACAATAACAATAACAACAACAACAATAATAATAATAATAATAGTAGTAGTAGTAGTAGTAGTAGTAGTAGTAGTAGTAGTAGTAGTAAAGAAGAAGAAGAAGATGAGAACTTGGAGATGGAATATTAGTGTAAGGATTAAACAATGATAATAACAAATGTTAAGGTTAGAAGTTCCACTAATGGTATGTCAAACAAGTATAGTATAAACTCTTATTACTCAATTGGAAACCACACATAAAGGAGGTTCCAATCTGATTATAGATTGTTAACATGATTACATTAGTCAACTTATTCGATTAATGTTAATACTTGTAAATCTCGTCAAGCATTCATGATTATAACTAATGTTAACAACAAATCAAGTTCCTTTCATAGCTCAGGTGTCGGTTATACCATACAGTATGGGCTATGAAAGTGCCAAGCATTTGTTGTACCAAGTGTTATACAACATAAATCAAGATTAGTCATTTAACAAGCAAAGTATTAAATAGTGAACAAGATAACAAACACAAAACATGTTAGTATCAAACATTAAAGTCCATTTTGAGTTTACACTATACTTATTCTTACGCCATTAATGTAACCTTTTCACCTTGACATAATAAACTTAGCTAGACATAATAAAAGAAAGAAAAATAAATAAACAAAATAAGAACATAAATAAGATAAAAGTTAACTAAGTAAATGAAAGGAAATGAAAGGCATAAACTTGATATTAATGAAAGCAAAGCATAAACATTACAAAAAATACAAAGAAAGAAAGGAAGAGCATGATCTTGATCTGGAAACCAAGATGCCTAAATGCATGGCAAATGCCTCCTTTTATAGGCCAAAATTGGGAACTATTGATTTGTTGACTAATTCATGAGTGGGTGGCCAACTCTTGACTTGGTGACAATCCTTATCTTCTCTTGTCTGCCCAAAACGTCATTGATAACGTCAAAATTGGAGCCAGTTGCAAACATGAAAGTTGTCATTGATAACGTCAAAATTAGAGCCACGTGAAAACACCATGTATCTTTAACCCATGTAACGAGCTTTCGACTAATGACTCCTAGACCAGTTGGTCTTAGGGCATTAGGTGTTAAAACACCTCTACGAGCTTAATAACTCGGGTCGCAGATATTGATATGTAGATAATGCAATGTAACTCGGGTCGCAGATACTGATATGTAGATAGTGCAATATTTGATTCCCTTAAGCTTTTCTCCTCAACCCATGTAATAAGCGTTGAGCCAATAGCTCCCAAGTCAGTTGACTTTAGGGTATTAGGTGTTAAAACACCCCTTCGGGCTTAATTTCTTAGGTTAGGGAGGCTACGAAACCAAACTTATCTACATTTTTATTATTAGGGAGGCTATGAAACCAAACTTATCTATATTTTTATTATCATCATTTTTTTTCTTTTTTTTCTTTTTCTTTCTATTTTTATTTCTTTTTTTTTTAATTATATACTATCCCTTTCCCTTAGGAGTTACCTTTAACAAAAGAACATAAATAATGTAATAATCCAATATGCAACCCACAATCATATGTTAAAGTGTGTGTGTGTAAATTAAGGTTTAAGAATACATGTTAAATAAGTATATGAGCAGAATTAAGTGATAACAATGAGAGAGTTTGTAAACCTAAATATTTCAAGAAGTATTATAATAGACCTTGTTAAGAATGGTTACTAAGATGCGTCTCAAGAGTCACTTTAACAAAAGAGCTCCTTTACTCTGTCATCCTAGTAACAACAATTATGCACATGCTTTATGAAGGCATCAGCATGGTTAAACATTGCATTCATTCGAGCCGACATTGTGGAGACCTGAAGTTCCTCTCCAATTGTTTTTCCAATGATGTCCCCTTGTGCTAAAGCTTCGGGGACGACCCCCAAAACTTGACTACCTCTTAAAAATGCAGCTATTGACACACCTCTCATTAACCCAAGATTGCCTCCCCCATACACTAAAT
>NW_011505284.1:0-3833 GCF_000495115.2 Populus euphratica
TTTAAAATAATTTTTAATTACAATATATTAAAATAATAATTTATTTTATATTTAAAAAATCATTTTTAATATCCATATCAATTTAAAAAATTAATAATTTATTTTAAAAACACAAAATTTTAAAGCCACGATACTCTAGCATCGATTTAGCATTGGTGAACATGGCTTTTATGTTTATATAATTTTATCAAATAACACTTGTATTGTTTTTTAAAATATTTTTTATTTAGTTGTGTTGTTTTTTTAAAATATTTTTTATTTAAAAATTTATAAAAATAATATATATTTTATTTTTTAAAATTATTTTCCATACTAACCCCCTATTCAAAAATAATTTAAAGAAAAAAATAAGAAGAAAATTATCACATGTTTGGTTATTATATATCTCTTGACGTCGAGTAACATTGAACCTCCACCTCTCGAGAGTATAATTTTCTGACAGGCATGGATGTATAGTCAATTTGGTGTAGCTGGAAGTTGAAAAAGAAATTATCACATAACCTCCACCTCTCGAGAGTCGAGAGTATAATTTTCTGACAGGCATGGAGAACCTCCACCTCTCGAGAGTATAATTTTCTGACAGGCATGGATGTATAGTCAATTTGGTGTAGCTGGAAGTTGAAAAGGAAATTATCACACGTTTGGTTATTAAATATATCTTTAGGCAGTTTGATGTGTCTTCGAGCATTGCCTATTCCGCGTCACCGAAAATCTCACAGACAAACAAAAACTCGAGGGAAAAAAATTATTTTCGCTTCCCCAAAACTTCGAACCAATTTACATGCGGATTTATCGTGGATAGAAGAGGACAGAACAGAAAAGCCTTTGATGTTTTTTAAGAATATAAAGAAAAAACTAAAGCGGAAGGGGGATTTTAACAATACCACATTACTTTAGCTACAGACACGTGTCTGTTTGTAATAGCGACAATTAAGTTATTATTTCGCCCTTCTAACCAAAACTATTTGGATGGGCTGTGGGAAGCATTTCTTTTCT
Source organism: Populus euphratica (assembly GCF_000495115.2). Lineage (NCBI taxonomy): Eukaryota > Viridiplantae > Streptophyta > Magnoliopsida > Malpighiales > Salicaceae > Populus > Populus euphratica. Next base: position 997 of record NW_011505284.1, read on the forward strand.
CTCTCTCTTTTTTTTCACGGTAAATTAATTGTACTGCTCTTAAGAGCAAAAATAAATAAAAAGGTACATTAAAGGATAAATTTCATCTTTAATTTTTTAATTGTTATATATTTTATTTTGATTTTTTTAACTTCAACTTTTAAAATTTTATTTTATTTTATTTTTATATCAACTTTAACTTTTATTTTTTAATTTTTTTTATATGTAGATTTGATCGGTGTTTTTTTATACACTTATACACGTGAAAATTAGAGGGTCATGAAGTTTGGATAAACAGATAAAAAAGAAGAAGACAGGCTTGGCCGTAGCTAGACTTGTAAAAGAAAATGAGCACTTTAAGCTTGCAAGGTAACGAAGATGGGTAGTTTTCAGTGGTGCATGTTTGGAATAATAGAATAAAAAAAGAATATTGGTGGTTAGTAGATGATTGTCTGTGTTTTTCCTATATAACACAAGGGAGAAAGAGGAGCAAGACATCATCAATACTAACAACAGATCAATAACAATTATTTTACAATTGAATTAAACTTGTATGATTTTCAAAACCCTATCTATCAGTACGCTAGTAACCCCACAAGCATATAACTTGTAGGTAAATATCTTGTAGGTTGGTAATTTGTAGGTGATGATTAGTAGGGTTGTAATTGTAGACTTGCAATTTTATCTGTAATCCAGTAGGTTTGGAGTTTTCATTGTGGAAAAAAAAAACATAAATTACCAAAAATACACCCATTCATTAAGGAATTCTCATGCATGGCTGTAATCAAATCAATAATCATCAAATTAATGTAAATTCTTTAATAATAATTTTTTAAGCTAATTTTTTGCATTCAAAGTATTCATAGAGGTGCTTGAAAAATATATTAAAATATTATTTTTTTTAATTTTTAAAAAAATATTTTTAATATTAGTATGCTAAAACAATCCAAAAATAAAAAAATAATTAATTTTTTTATATACAATTTCAAGCAACGCTAACAACAAGCGCCGAACCATTCCATTGCTCTGAACTTCGCTGAAGAACATATAAGAGAAGGTTCCAGTTGATATACCAAGCTTCTCATCAATGAATGTAAGTTTTTCTTGCAATTCCATCAATGATTAGAGCTTTGTTTTCTTACCTCCAACGTCTGCATGTTGCTTAAACCACAATTTAACAATACAAATATTGAACTTCGATTGCAATTATACCTGAAAGGTAGATGGTTTAGATCAAAGTGATTAAAGGTTGTTAATAATTAATCCTTGCAACTCGTCTCTCAACTTCCCTGGGCAAATTGCAAAGTTTGTTTTGCAAGCTAAATTTATTTGTTAATTGTTTGTTTTAGCGTTATAAAAATATTTTTTAATTTAAAATTAATATATTTTAAATATTTTTATATATTTTTAATATGCTGATATTAAAAATAATTTTTAGAAATAAAAAATATTTTAATATATTTTTAAATAATAAATACTTTAAAAAACAACTAAAAAAACAGATAACTTAGAATCAAAACAGCAAAAACAGCACTAGAACAGTGGAGTGCATCCCGTAGTTAATCCAATTTAAAAGAATTAGAGGCTAATAGTTGGACTACTTTGCGACCCACGATCCAATCATCTCTTCAACATTTTGTTCTACAATTTCTTAATCGAGGTAGATACCCTCTGTGCATTTTATAATATACAATATGGTGTGTTTTAAAAATGTTTTTAAATTATAAATATATTAAAATAGTTTTTAAGTTTTTTTTAATATTAATATATAAAAATTATCATAAATTATTTAAAAAATTCAATTTATTGTTTGATAAATTTAAAAATAAAAACTATAAGCAATCATGAAAATCTTTATGTTAAGCAAACTTGAAAGCTAACGTTTTGCTCATAAAAAAAGTGGTTGTATAGAAGTTGCAGTATGCATTATTATTGTCGATGTAGTGTATGCATCCATCCATTTTGAGTGAATTACAGAACAATTCATCTAATCTTGAAAAATGAATTAATTAGTTCCCTTTGTTTCAAAAACTTATTAGTTAGTCCTTTCCATTCATTTTATTTTTTTTCAATTCATTTTAGTTTTAAACCATAAATAAATATCATGAAAAGTTTGATTAAACAAAGTAATACTAGATTAAGCACGGTTTAAAAAAATTAAAAAAGACTAATTAATTCATTTCTCCAGAACGAATTAATAATTTATTCTAGCCATTTTTTATATATATAAAGACAGCATCCATTTAGAGTATTCAAGAGAATCAAATAAATTAAAAATCCCCAATTAACTCTCTCGCATCTCTTACAGAAGCCCCTCCCTGACAATTTTCCCAGTAACAATATTTCTCTCTCTCTCATCTTCTCTCTTAAAAATATTTTTTTTTTAATAATAAATGGAACTAGTTATATAGCAAAAGCGATCCACATGGATTGTTTTATATGATTTAATAAAATTACATATATTAAAATAAAATAAAATATTTAATCTCTATTCTGTTTGGATTAATAATCTAATCCAACCAAAATTAACGCAAGATCTCTAACAAACTAAAACTTTATTTGTTTGCTAAAAAATAGTTTTATTTTAAAAAGTAAATTTTAATAAAATAAATTATTTTTTATATTTGATAATGTAATAAAAAATAAATTAAAAAATATTTTTTAGTATTTGGTTGTGTTATGAAAAATGAGTTCGAAAATAACTTATTAATATTTTATTTTTTTTAAGTTTATTAAAATAATATGGAACAAATCTTACAAATTAAAAGGTTGAATAAGAATGAAATTGAAAAAATAATAATTTCATAAATTATTTTAAATAAAATAAACAATAATAAAAATAACAGAGATTAGATATA